>NW_009799101.1:0-145146 GCF_000213175.1 Neurospora tetrasperma FGSC 2508
CCCTAACCCTAACCCTAACCCTAACCCTAACCCTAACCCTAACCCTAACCCTAACCCTAACCCTAACCCTAACCCTAACCCTAACCCTAACCCTAACCCTAACCCTAACCCTAACCCTAACCCTAACCCTAACCCTAACCCTAACCCTAACCCTAACCCTAACCCTCTCGGTGGGTGCTAATAAAACATTATCCGTCCGATATTTTCAACTTGAGTCCTCCAGTCGAGGCTCTGTGCGTTGCGGGCACAAATTCAAACCATATGCCAAGAATACGGGTTAGGGTTATACCCGCCACTCGCAAACCGTGAATCGCTTCACTTCATTCATCTCATCGGTACATACATCACTGCACATTGATGGACCACAATCAAGAAGGAAATCAACTAAACACACTTGCTATGCAAACTCAGAATGCAGCAGATCACAACAGACTTCCCAGCACCGCAGCACCAACAGCCATCGCGACGCTCAACACCACATCGCCAGCCATACTTCTCCCAGAGGAATCCAACGCAGTCGCGCTCATACTTCCACCACCACCGACTAAACCTGTCGCTATAGGTACCGCCAATGTCGTGGTGACAAACCCCCACGCCGTGCGCGTTCCCCCATTTCCATTTCCATTTCCTCCCGTCCCAGTCACACCATCAGTGCCGCCTGTCGAACCAGTAGGCGGCGCAATGGACGTCTCCGAAACCACATCCACCACCGCCTCCTTCTGGCCCGCTTGTATCTGACAATTCCCTACCACGCGAGACAAATCGGTAACGTCCCTGAGCGCAGCGGGCGTATTACCGCATGAAGTGGCTTGCGTCAACCAGATGGAGTTGGTTTGGAAGTCAAAGACAGCTTTTCACTCTGTCAGCATTCACCCGAACAATACCTCTACGAAAAAAAAAGGAGAGGACTGAACTCACCATAAACACTCCTTAAAAACGTATCCCCCAACAACGTAAAACTCTCACTGCCCATGATCCCCAAAAAGCACATCTTGCTCTCCCCCTGTCCCACCTCCCTGATCATTTCCTTGTACGGCACCCTAACCGTCACCTTTTGTCCTGAACCCACGAACTCAAAATCCATCGTCCCATTCATCTCTACATACCCACAACCGACGCTATAAAACCCGTTCGCATCTTTCTCCGGGCTCCCAAAGTCCTCGGCAATCTTGTTCGCCAACGCAGGCGGCAAGATCGTCATGGTACTCCCACTATCCAAAAACGCCGGGATTTTACTCCCCTCGTAAACGCCCATGCTCTGTCCTGAAGGCGGCGTAAGTCTGATCCCATTCATCTGCACCCAAAACCGCGGCACGCCATCCGGTGAGTCTCCCGCTGAAATAATCGGTAGTCTCGCCAGCGGCCCAGCAAACTTGGACGTGTCCACCCCGCCGAAAACGATACTCCCCTGTTGAGCAGTCTTGGATCCTAGTGCGAGAGTGTATGCTTTGACTTTGGTGATCTTTTGGGCGTACAGCTGGTCGATGAAATTGGGATACTTGGTTGCTAGACCCTGGCCGTAGCCGATCCCTAGGATTCCGGAGAAGGCATCTTTGGAGGAGGTGGCGACGCCGAATTGGATATCCTTCAAAGAGGTGGAGGAGCCGGAAAGGGAGATGGTGTCGGTCACGTACGAGATATTGGCGGCGCCGATGCCGTAACGGAGGGTTTTGCTGGTGCCGAGGGATTTGGACGTAGAAGAGAGGGAGGCGTTATAGAAGCCGATGTGGTCGCAGAAGGATAAATCGGAGGGCGAGACGGTGGTGCAGTCCGGGTTCACCCAGAGTTCGAAAGAGCCCGTGTCGAGTTGGGTGTAGACTGTTTGTGGGGGGGTGCCGATCTCGACTGTCATCGGGGGTTAGTTTACCTAGTAGGGAGGAGAAGGGGACGAAAAAAATTGAAAAAGGGACGTACGTTGGGCATAGTAAGCTACGTCAGACCGATTGTTGAGAGCGAGTTGGATGCCGCGACGGGCAAAGTGGTCGGTGTTAGTAGAGTGGATGATGGGGAGGTGGACGCAGCCATCACCGGGGGTGTGGCCGGTGAGGTGTAATGGCCTAGTAGTAAGATTCAGATGTTGGGCCGAACATGTTAGTGCTAGTTGAAGAAGTACAAAAGAGGCTGAGAGGGAGGGAAAAGCCGCCATATCGGCAGCTGGTTACTCAAAGCGTTATCGCAGAGCGGTTGGCATAGGACGTCAAAGATTGAAAAAGTTGGGTTACAAAAGAAGGAAAGATATGCCAATCTTGGTTACCTAAGCATGAAACAAGGAAATTCCAGAAAAGACAGTGAGTAACGACCTGCGTATTATGATGATCAAGTGAATGAAAAAGTCAACCTAAAATGTTGATCGTTGACTGCGTGCGGTCCGGACGGGATGAGGTTGAAATATCCGAGTCACTCCGCTCCACCACGTCGGCCCGGTCCCAGAGTAACAGACGGGAAGATGTATTGTGGCCGGTAAAGAAAGAAGGGAATGAAATGAAAAGAAGGAAAGAATAACAAGGTAGCAAACGTAAAGAAGAAAACAATAGAAGAAGTTCACGATACGAGATCATGAATCTTCACGGCAGAATATATGTGGTACCATGAAAGGGATTGTGTGAGGTGGGTGGAGGACTGCCTCTCGTCTACCGGATGCCGAGAACTATTGACTGTGACAGCCCAGAATCGGCAATACTACATGGAGACCCATGGTATGCTACCCGAATGAAATTGACAATAGATGAATGGACTGCAATAGCGGACGTAGCTGGTTCATATCCGGAATCTCGTCGGATATCTCCTCTTCCGTCAACACCACCAGACTAGTAGGCATCCCATCCCGAATCCATCCCAGCAGCAGCAGTAACATCAACATCACCAACAACCAACCCAATTCGACCTAGTGAAGAACCTCCGAACTCATCCTGACCTGACGGACTTCCATCTTGGGCCGTCTTCAAATTCCGTAAAAATCCCCGACACGGTCACATTCGCCCAAAAGGTGCGACGCCACAAGAGCGCAGTCGAGCGGAGATCAAACTACGGTGGCCCAAGTGTGACTGAGGTCGTTTATAAAACTGGTCCAAGCTCCCAGCTGCTACCAAGTGTCGGTTATTTTATATTAACGCCTTTACCATACTTACAAGATTCAACACTCACACCCAAACCTTGAACCTTTCTCGCTTTCTTCCCTTCTTTCTTTTTTCTACTTTTTTTTTTTTTCTTCCTTTCTTTACCCCTTTTCTTTTCTCTTCTTCCTTCTTTCATCGTCATCTTTTTTTTCTCTTTCTTTCCTCTTTGGCGCGGGGAGAGGAGGGGGGTGGAGAGAGGGAGAGAGAGAGGGAGAGAGAGAGCAGGATCCATTTGCATTGTTACCTTGTTACCTTACCCCAACTCAAAAATTTAGAGAAATACTAAGTGCAGGGTAGATCCAGCTAGGGAGCTAGGGTCCATTTGCACTACTACCTAAAATCTTGGCAAACCTCCCAGTACCTCCGTCTCGTGCGAAAGCACTAAAGTACTGAAGTAATGAAGCAATGGGAGTCAATGGGAGTCAATGGGAGTCAATGGGAGTCAGGGCAATGGAAGGGAGTTGACTTTGCGGGACTCGAGACAGCTTATCAAGGTTATCTTCCAAGTACAAGGATTTGGATACCACCCACCAGTGCAAGCCTAATGTCTGCAGCTGGTTAGACTTCTTGTTTTCAGAACTTTTGGATAAACGACCCAAGTCACACTTGGGCCACCGTATCAAACCCATAATCCAGGGGTCGATATGGACAAGGGACCTTATAAGCCTCCAATTCCAAGGGTTTGGGCCGCTAGTGGTACGCTACCGTGACAGCCAAGGAGTCCCCTGAGATGAACGGGGTGCGTCAGTGCGAGCGAATCAGAGGCCGCTTGTGACGATGATGGCTGTGAAATATAGGGGGTTCAGAGCTACCACTTAATCCAGCACCTCGATGGAGCTCCAATGTTTGGGTGTTTGGCGTAGTGGTCAGTATCTGAGAATGGCCCCCTTGTTTCAATGGACTCCTTCGGCTGGGCCTGGCTTGCCTGGCTCGTTCAGGACAAAATAGTCGAGAGCTTTGACATTATACCTCAGGTATACTCCCACTACGCATCCAAGCATCTTTGTTACACCTCTGATTTTGAGTTCTAGGCAATTCCTGGATAGCGATATCCGAATAAGACTCTAGTCGACGTCTTTTCGAATTGTTGTAATCCCTATCACAGCCTTGCAAGGGCCTTTTTTGATCTTAACGAGCGATAGCAGACTGGTTTACTTGACCTGTTGGCTGGTCTTATCAATTTTGTTTCGGACGAGCCTGGGTGGAATCGTTAGCGGTTGCTGTCTAGAGGTATGTAGATGATGGTATGAGGTTGAAAATATATACATCATGAATTCCACAAGTGAGAAGTTAGTTTGGTTGAAGGTGATGGTGGGTCGCGGGGTGCACATGGGTTACACTAACAATTTTGAAGCTGCCACTGCTGCCTGCCGGGAACACTCCGTTTTCGCCAATAGGATGACAACGCCTAATAACAAATATCCAACACCAAGCCTCACATTAATTTGAACTCCTACAAACACAAAAACCAATTCCATATCCCATTGTTATCCTCACACTTAAATCCCTTCATCCAAATCACAATGGCCCCACTCCCTCGCCCCCTGCCCCAAGGCGGCTTCACCTTCTCTATCTCCCCCTCCGCCACCCACCTCAACCATCCCATCTCCCACTTCCTCTCCACCCCTCTTACGTTCGAAGGTAGCGCAAGTACCTCTACAACTATCCGTCCCCAAGCCCTCGCCGGCGGCGCCCTCGTCTTCTCCCGATCCGCACCCGACGCTGTAGACCGCATCCTCCTCCTCCAACGCGCCCCGTACGACTCGATGCCTCTACGCTGGGAAATCCCCGGCGGCGCCTGCGATCCCGAAGACGAGTCCTTCTTGCATGGCGTTGCCCGCGAAATGTGGGAGGAGGCCGGGCTGCTGCCCAAGAGGATGGTTTGTCAGGTCATCGGTAAAGACAAAAAGCCGCAGGTGTTTTTGACGAGGAGTGGAAAGGTGGTGATGAAGATTAGTGTCGAGGTGGAAATCGATGAGGCGTTTGGGGCGGAAGAGGAAACGGATGGGAACATGAAGTGGAAGGGACTGCCTAAGGTGATGATGGATCCGAATGAGCATGTAAGGTTCGTTTGGGCGACCGAGGAGGAGTGCAGAGCGGGAGTCATGATGGTTGAGGATGAGGAGGGAGAGATAGAAGAGCTCAAGTTGAACTTCACTCACAAGGAGCAGAGGGAGACCATCTTGGAGGGATTTGAGATTAGGAAGAGGAGGGCGTTGGAAGGAGGGGATGCCGAGGACGCTTGAGCTGGGAAGACCTGCGGCATTTGGGTTAGTGAGTTTGTGATGACGAGCCATGGCGGTGATCAAGCACACCTCGCAATACCGGACAATTCACATCGATGAATACCCCCAACCAACCTACCAGTCAATAACGAGTCCTACCGTCAATCTCGAGCCGCTTTCTCGGCATAAATAGGCGCCAGCAACAGCCCTGTATTTCGATGTGTCCTGCACACCCCCATCGACCACCAATTAACCAACCCTACCCTAGTCCTACCACCGATTAAACACCCAATATCCAGTCATGGCCTCTCCAGTCTTTCTCTACCTCTCCGACGACCCGCAAGCCTACCTCCTCTTCCTCAAAGGTTACATCCGTCCTTGCGCCGACATCTGCACCAAGTGCAAAGTCCGCTATCTCGACAACTTCATCAAGACCGCATCCGCCCCGGATCTTGGCTGGAACCGGCTATCGCCTGACGAACGGCCTCGTCCAGCCCACACCCTCTTAGACGCCCAGTTAGCCAACTTGGGTATTACCGCAGCCAACAGGTATGGCTTAGATTTGTCCGAACAAGAAAGCGATAACATCTTCCAACCTGCCATCTGCCGTTTAACGCTCAATGCAAATTAGGTTCTAGTAATCGAGGCCTTCGCTACAATGACTGCCTGTAGAGGGATGGGCAGACCAGATCGTGCTGACGATCGCTATGATCAGTACAAGCTGGGTAAGAAGATCCTTTGGATGGCTTGCCCGCAATTCACGACCCAAGAACTAATTAAGCATAAGCCGTCCGTGGACTTGATGTCCCATTGGCTCTGGAACCTCAGCCAACTCCTATCCGATGGTGCGGATGTCTACCTCTCTTCACCACCTCTCTCTGATCCGTCCTCCTCATCAGCCAGCCAACACCGCCCTCTGCACCTGCTCCATTTTCTCCGTCCTCAACGGTAAACACCCCGATGCACACACCGGATACGAATGGATCAACGTCATTCTGCGCGCTACTCAACAGCGGGTTGAGCCTGCTCTTCTCCAAGCATGGGCACAACCCTTGAACGAAGAGGAGCTTCTTACTTCTTCTGCCCCATATCGTCCGCTGTGTCCTGGCTACGACTGCCAGGCGGACACAAGCTGGCAAGAAGATCAAGTGCACAAAAGGAACAACGTGGTGGATATTCCTCGATTTGCCGACGTAGTTTGGGATTGGTCTGTGGATCAAATACGACTTTTGGGCTTAGGAAATGGGGCCGAGGATGACCCTGCGGGAGATACTCCCAGTTATGGTATTTCCTTGGTTAGTACAAGTCCCGGTGACCCTTCCAATCCCGATTCTGATCCCGGTTCCGCCGCTGTCGACCCCTCACACCCTCCAGACTCCCTTCGCCCCGGCTTTCTTCTCCTCACCGGCACTCCCTCCACCTCCGCTTCCATCAACTCCCAGTTCAGAGACTACCACCTCGACACCTTCCCACCCTGCCGCTTCGCCCACTCCCTCCGACAGGACCTCCTGCGTGCCTTTCTCGCTCACACGTTCCGCCTGAATGCTGCCACATGCAATACCCTCTCAGATTTATTCGTCAAAGCAGCTTTTGCATTGTCCTATATACCCCCCTCCTCCTCCTCCTCTTCTCACACACCGCATCTCCTGCCAGTCAAATCCCTCTTCGACACCGCCCACCGCGACTATTTCCACCATAAAACCCCGCTCCTGGATATCCCCTTTGACCAAAACCAAAATTAGAACCAAAAAGTAAAACCCTTCCGGCATCCTCGTTTGTGCAGAAACCAATGCGCCCACGACGCAAACGGGTTTCACTTTCGCCCGTCGTCGCGGGCGCAAGGGTGGTTGATCAGTCACGGAACGATCGATTGGAAAACGGGAGCGGATTATGAGGATCGGAATATGAGATGGGGACCGCAGCATTTGATGAGACAGGTGTTTAATTGGGAGGGAGGGGTTTTGGGCTGGGAGTTGGATGATTAATATATCAATTGAAGGGATTCTTCATTCGTGTACCTAGGTAGGTAGAGGTAGGTAGGTAGGTAGGATTTCCCTTTGGGTTAGGGATGGAAGAGGTTGAACGGTTGAGTGGGGATGCGTGAGGGAAAAGGATGTGGAATGTGGGATGTGGGAACTACACAAAGAGGTAGCGTTAGCTAAGTTTGAAAGACATTTACAAATCAAAAGTATGAAACACGGCGGGCAAGATGAATACTCGACGAGCCACGGCCTTTACTGTCTTCTCAGAGCCAAGACATATAGACACACCCCAGAGGATGGAATCCTTATTTATTTGCATGAAGGGGTAAGGCACGTAGGAACATGGAACTCCGTGGATTACGTAAATAGAGTGATGGGACGACACTGCGGCACACAAACACACGACAAGGTCAGGCATGTCATCAATTTTGAGGAGAAGAGGGAAACGTCATTAATCATTAGGTGTTGTAAAGTGTCGTCTAGTTGTTGTCGGCCTGGTAATCGGCACCCCGATTCCCAGCCTACCACCTCGCTACTCCCCACGTTCTCTTTCGCGTAGCTTTCCACTGCCCAACAAAATACCTCCTCATTGTCTCCCTACAAGCGTTGTACTTAACCGCGCTCAGCGGGTTTTCCTCCAGGTAATCTATCACCCTAGCCATCTCCTCCTCGCTCATTTCCCCAGCATGGGTCTTTTGCACATCGGCGACGGCGGTGTAAAGAGCGTTTTCACCAGGCACGACGGAACGCGACAAAAGATTTTCACAAGCAGTGCTTCCAGGGACAAGCCACCCACTCCCGTCCACCGCTTCCACCAATACCGCCGCGATCCTCTGCAGCACATGTTTCGATGCGTCTTCATAGAGTTCCTCCTTCACATCCTGGGTGATCTGATCCCGCACTTCCTGCCTAATTTCTTCCTCCCACTTCCTACCCGTCTTGTGGTGCAGCTTGTCAAGCTGACGGGTTACCTCACCGCCAACACGCTGACGGACTTCCAGCCTGAACCAATCTTCCAGCTTTGAAGAATGTTCGACGCGCGCTTCAAGGGTCACGTTGCGAGTGAGGAGCTGTTCGTTACGCGTTTCAAGGGCTGTGATGCGGGTGAGTAACTGTTGCCTGATGGTGTAGAACTTTGAAGGGTCTGTCGACGCTTCCAAAAAGTCGGCAGCAGTTGGTGTGGGCGGGAGAGAGGGCAAGTCGAGGTCAGAGGGCGTTGCGAGTCGTGGGCGCTTTCCGTTTCGATCTATGGAGGAAGTTTGTTAGTGGGTGCTTTGGTGCCATGAAGGTGGTGCAAGCTTAGGCTGGGGGAACGTACCCGGTGTGGGGGAGAATTGCGTTAACTCTTGACTCGGGGAGGCGTTCTCCTGTGCCGATTCGAACAATCGGAGGTTGCTTGAACTTGCGATGTCACGTTCATCATGGCGATTGTGATAGGGAGGCAAGAATCCGCTTGCGCTTGCTGATCGTTTGCGCGTCTGGGTTGATGTTGGCGCAGCATCTTGAAGCACACCAGAGGTAGTAAGGGTAGGACTGCCTGGTTGTGCCTCTTGTACCTCGTGGTGTCCTGGTTCACGTGCCGTGGTGCTCGGGTTGACAGTCTGCCCACCAGCACCGCCGTACAGCCTTACAAGAGATGCACGATTCACGTGAGTTCTTGGTCGACTGTGAATGTTGGCAGACGAAAAGATAGATGGGAGACAGGCCAGCTGTGCCTGGATCTCGATTGGCAAGGAGGACAGATCCAAGTAAAAGGAAATATCTTTGACTGTAGCCAGGGATTGTAGGGCATCAAACAGGGCTTCGGAGCGGTGTTTTGGTTGCAGAGGCTGATGCTTGGGCGCCACCAAACTGGGCGGCTGTGTTATGATGAAGCGTAGACGGATGAACCTGTCTATATCAGGTACTGCTTCCTGCTCCTCGGGATGTGGAAGCGGGCTTGAAGTGTATGATACCTCCAGGGACTGAATATCCTCCGGGTAGATGAATAGAAACAGTGAAACATGGGCGGGAGTGCTGGTCTTGAGGGTGCATTGGCCGCGAAGTGAAAAGAAGGCGGTCCGGTCGGTCGTGTCAACGAAACAATCCAACTTCAAGTCGGGCGTGTGTCGAGCGAGACCTTCAACCTCCCAACTAGCCTGACCCGGGCGCGCAACGAGGTCTATTATGCAATCTTGGTCATGGTTTTCTGCACCAGACGCAGCCGATATGTCGTCGCCGTAGAACCCATGGGCACTATCAAGCAAGCCGTCAGTCAGAAGTATCAGGCAAGCTTGGGCACTGCAAGTTGAAAACGAGCGACCTGCCGCTCTCGCGTGTCAATCTGTAACTCTCGGCAGGAATTCCATGAACGGGAGGCAAGACAGTAGAGAGGCCACTGCCCCTGGAAGCAGCCTCTCTACCCGCGGCCCTGCCAAAGAAGCCCCAGTCCTTTCAACAGGCGTGCCTGATAAGTAGGAGTTGGCATGTTTTTACGGCTTCCAGGCCCATGGAACGCGTGTTTCGAATTACAGACGGCAGGAAAGAGACTGGACCGCTCATAGACCAAAAGGGGCTTATGGCGTCAGGCCGTAGTGAGAGGGCAGGGTGAAATGGCATCAGAACCACGGCGAATCGGGGAGGTGGGCAGAAAGGGGACAGCCCCACCGCTCTCGCGTGTCGACTGTAGCTATCGGCAGGAATTCTATGAACGGGAGGCAAGACAGCAGACACCAGAGGGGTAAGCACTGGCCTCTGCCCGCGGCCCTGCCGAGAAGCCCCAGTCCTTTCAGCAGGCATGTGCCTGTCGAGTAGGAGTTGGCAAGTTTTTATGGCTTTCGACCCATAGAACGCGTGTTTCAAGCCACAGTCGTCAGGAAAGAGACTAGATCGGCCATGCATTCGGGGAAATGCACAGCACCCAGGACCGCATGAATCGGGGAGGGCAAGAGGGCAAAGGGGGATGGGGGGGGAGGGAATGGGGGTTGATATGAACAAAACCTAGGGATCGGCCATGATCGTCGGGCGCACTGCGAGTCAGCGCGAGAAGCGACACCCCAACAGACGGAGGGATGCACCAGCAAGAGGCTATGGTGGTATCACTCGGCGGCCATTAGGGTACTGACCGTGAGGAAAACACAGGCTGCGTGGATGATACTTGGGCATCATAGTTGTTGCTGCCGTCGTCGCCCAATTGATGCGACGATTGTGGTGTATGGGGCGCCGAGTTGGCCATGGTGGTGGAGGTTGGAGGTTGGAAAGAAACAACCTAGAGGGGACGACGTCAAAAGTGGAGGCAGAAATGGACCGCCCCGTGCCCGTGGAAAATAAGCCCCGCCTGTTCAGGAGGCGGGATGGAAAGGATGACGGGTGGGTGTGACAAATTGAATAAAGATGGGGAACGGGAGAAGAAGACACTGGCTTGGGGAGGCCCGGGTTCATGTACGCTTCCTCTGCCCCCGCCTTTTTCTTTTTACATGGGTTTTCTTAGCCAATCAGATGGCTTCGCGAAAAGGATATGCAGGTCACTAACAGAAATAAGTACAACTCTCACCAAATCTATTACGCTTCTACACACCCTGTTATTAACGGAGCCCGGGCACCTCTCGAATCGCACACTGCTAGGGTACGTGGCGCCAGACTGCCTTCCTTGCTGGCATAGCTGCCTGAAGAAGCGGGGCTCGGGTTCTGGAGACTGGTCGGATGTTGCGTTGGATCTGCGGACAGCCCGACTTGGAAATCTCTCCCCATCCTCTCTCTCCCGTCCATCTCACCATTTGCCGGCCTGCATTTCTCACCAAGATCAGCCAGACCAACAACGGTCCAAGTCTGGTATCTCGAGTCTATGCAACGAGGCAACTCGGCTGGTCGCTTTTTGCTCTGTTTTCCGTTGTATCGGGTTGCGGGTGGTGGAAGACAAGGCGACCTCTGACTTTTATTCCCTTCGTTGTCACTTGAAGATTGGGCTGATGAAGAGATTCGGAAAGATTCCTCCAGTGACACGGCTCGTCCACTTCAGGTTGTTGAATCCTGAAAAGCACACTTTTGTGTGGTGTGCGAAATGAACGCCTGTGCACGTGACCGACAGCTTTACCGGGTTTCTTGATTGGTTACTCGAGCTTGATGGTAGATGTGGCTGTATATGGGGCTGATGTATGGTTGACGTATAGTACGCGGGATACAGTGATACCAACGCGCTGGACGCCCGCAATAATAACCGAAGGACTCCATTGCGAAAAAGCTGTGGGAATCAAGCGATAAGCTGATTGAGGACCACCTCGTACTCGTATACGCTCTCGTACTTTGTACGCGCCGCATCCTTGGACCCGGAAAACCCATTGATTAACTTCTCTATCGGCTTCGCCTACGTGTACTACGCTTTGAAGAGATAAGCTACCAACCGCCAATACCTACTCACTCAGGGGTTCGCTTTCCTGTTCCGATATTACCGCAATCGTACCGAGGAAGATCCCACGGCTACATTCGTAGTGGCTATATAAGATCGGAAATTTGCCTCTTCAATTTGTGCGACTGCGGTATATACTAGTGACTATGGTAAAGATAGGTGAAAAGGGAATTATCGAACATCCTGAACTCCTCAAGCTTGGGGAGCCTCTTCCTCCTGGGAAACCCTATATAAGGCCGGTTGCAACTCGCTTCCATTTGTTTAACGAACTAACCATCGTTACACAGGGAATAAGCGTCCACCTCCTAATATAAGAAGACACACTCGGCTAGGCAAAGCGAGACCCCCGCGTAGTGGACACTATGAAAACTGGCTACCCGCGCTTCTTCATCCCGCGAATAGTCGAACGCCTAGCCGACCGTCTTCTCGAGCATTTCACCCAAATCCACAGCCACTCAGACAGTAATATCAACCTCAAGGACAAACGTGCCTTAATCGTCTCCACCAGCCACTACACGCTCATATGTCGCTAATTCTTCCGCTAGAAATTTAACCCTACTTCTAATTCAAGAGTTACCTTCTCTATCCTTATCACCCACTGGGACAGCACCATCACTCCCGTTTATGAATATAAAGGTTTACTAATGATAAAAGCTCAATTACTACTACCCCTCAGCTAAGAAGATATCTTTCTTATTCTCTACCCTATCGATATATTTCCTTCTACTAAATCCTTCTAGTAATACACCTGCTTTGGCATCTCTAGTTACTAGATAGGTTGCACCCCTTTTTTCCTATAACCTACTACTACTTCTACTTCCACTTCCACTTTTAACGGATAACCCAACTACCTACCTAATCTTCTAACCCTAATTACCTTCAATAAAACTACTACTACCACCGCCCTCTCTTTACTCTACACCCGCCTTGTAAAAAGTTACTTCTCCCTTCTCTCTACTCTAATCTCCCCCTCTGACATCTTTCTTTACCCTACAAGTATGTTCTCTACAGCCGCCCTCTCTACCGCTATTAAATCCCTCGTCTTATCCACTTCCACCTATATCCCCTCTACAGCTTTTTTTGGCTTCCTCTATATTAATATACTTAAATTCCTCTCTACCCTTCTCGGTTTCTATCAATACGTCTTCTTCTATTTAATATCTCTTTCCTCCCTTTCTTAATTATTAATATTAGGTAACCTATAGATCGATTTATTAGTAATAGAATTCCTTAAAAACCCAGTAATTCAATTACCTAATATTTCTAGTCTTTATAAACTATCGAAATGGTATAGGTTCGTATTAGTAATAGATAATACTGTCGAAGGTACTAGCACGAACGTAAAAATTTTAAGAAAGTATAATATAGTAGTAAGTAGTTTAATAAAAATAGTAAGTAGAGAGTATAATATTATAGGGGGGTGTTTGGTTTTAAATTCTAAAAGGGGGAGGTATAGAGTATTAAAGGGGATATTGGAAAGTGAAGATACAATTAGGGGAATGGAAGGAGATAGTACAATAGAAGGGAGTAGGAATATAAATAGGGGGATGAATAAGAGGGAAGAGAAGAAGAGAGATTCAAGGTATACAGCTAGTTTGAACAGCGAAGCGGAAGGAGAGGAGACAAAAGAGGAGGAGGGAAAGAGCCAACGCCTGGACCACCAGCTAATTTAAACGTTCTTAAGATTATTTTTAATATAATTAACGGTGAATAAGAGTAAAGTATAAGGGTATTTGTAGAAGTATATATTAATATTATAAAAATAATTCTGGAGTTAAAAGAAGTTTTTGCCCATAAACTTAATAATATTATATTTAGAGTAATATTCGGTATAGGCGAATAAAGTAATTAAAGATAGGGGAATAATTATAGTAATAACTGTTAGAGATAGAATAATAAGGGGAAGTATAATAGAAATACGGGTCTAATTATAAAAGAAATAGTTTTAATAATAGAGACCGGCGGGAATAAGAGGGTAATTACTAATAGAATTTTATTCAGAAAAGCCTACGAAAGCAAATTAATTTTATTAGAATATATATAATGGAAGGTAATCTGAGAGGAGTTTAATAGTAATAAAGTAAGATTTAAATATTTATTATTTATATATAAATTTATTCATTTTAATTAATTAAAGGTACTAACGGAGAGCCTAGGGCGGCGTAGGAGGGTAATCTTTATTATTATTTTCTTCAATAGATTTTATAATAGGTTAGCACTATTATAATAAAGGCGGAGGAGGCTATACGACTTTAATAGTAGTAGCCGAAGGGGTTGTAGTATAAGAAGAATAAAGGGTTACTTCGGTAGTTCGGGAAATAAACTGACTACTATGTATATACATTTTGATAGTATTAGATTAATTCCCGGAGGAAGAACTATTAATTTATTAGGACGTAAGGGAAAGATAGGTTGAAATAACTACAGTCGTAGCTCTATATAAAGGATATTAAGTTAGGAGTTAATTTAAAGATATATTAATAATTACCAATAATAATAAAAAATATCTATTCGAACTATTTTCATATTTATATAAATTCTATTTAAATATAATTAATAATCATAAAGTTCTAAATTAGCGTATTGTTATAATGCGGCGCCGGAATGTCCTCTTTATAACCCTATCTTATTAAATAACCTAATACTCTTGAGTTAGAGGTTAGTGAGGTAAAGGGAGGCGTCAGTCGTCTTAATACTCTTGGGTAAGAGTTTGGTAAGATGATAGAAAGTATTAGTGTTGTAGTATTGTAATATTCCATCCCCGGCGGTCCCGAATCTCCTTCCGTGCCTACGCCGGCCGGTTCCCGGTGCCCGAGGCGGTAGTCCTTTAGTATCCTAATACCTTAACCATTATTAAAAACTAGTGTAGTAATTTTATAATAACTATTTAAAATTCAGCCCTCTATACCTAAGTTTTCGAAAAGAATAGAACATATAATAAAAAATAAGGATATTTTTAAAAGCCAAATCCTAAGACCAGTCTCTAATCCTAACCACAGTAGTATTAGTAATAAACAACTAGTAAATAAAAAGAAGCACAAAATTGAATAATAAGTAAAAAAATAGTAGAAATTTAGTAAAAAGAAAGGAGTTTAACTCGATTTATTCTACGTACCCTAGTCGAACACCTCCTAGTATACCCTTTTTTAAAGTAATTATTAATAGCACCGAAAAATAATACGTCTTATAGCAATCTTACTCTCCTATCCCCCTCGATAAACCCACTCCCACTATAAATAAAAATCAAATAAATTAGAGTTAATAGAAATAATAGTTAAGGGAGTTAAAGGGAGTAAAATCAATAAAAATAGTAATTACTAACAAAATTCGAATTAAGGGTTTCTATACTATCTATACCAATAGCGGCTATAAGCGTCTTATATAAACCGCTGTACTATAAGCATCCCAAATACCCTCGGGGGGGCTAATAATAGTAAAAATTGTTAAAATTCTTAATATACATTAGTTAAACTAGTTTATAGTATATAAATAGATTATTGAAGGTAATAATAGTTTTTCTAGTAGAAGGGTTAGATTTAGCAATATTTTAATTAGTATTTCGCCCTTAAGTGGGAGTTAAAATACTAGCGGGCGCTAAGCAACTTCCCACCTTGGTAAAACTTTTACCAGTACTTAATTGGGCGCAGCCACGGGAAGACTGAGCGGCCCCTATTTTATTAACAATAAATATAATAACGGATTTTCGAGCGGGAATATTATTCTAAGAGGGGGGTAGTATTACAAGCATTATTACTATATTCTTATATATAAATAAAGGGTATTATACTATATTAATACAATTAACCATATAGTTGCCTAAGTATAGTACAGTAGTAGTTATATACACACGTACTATGGTCCGTGTACTGGACCTACATAGCGTGCCCTACATAGTTCTTATACGTATATAGGATTTTCTTCCTATTCCTTATACAATAATTAAAGTCTTACCTTAGTGCTTGCTCGCGCCCCGTGACAAGTATTTTTATTTATTTTTATATAATGTACTTTTTTTAAAAATTTCTTTAGAATGCTTATAACAATAAGAGAGAAAATAAAAAAAAACCAAATATAATATACTTTATAAAACTTTTTCAAAAATATAAAAATATAAGAAAATAAAAAACTTTGGACTTTTTAAAAGTCATTACTATAAGTATATATAATATAAATATACTTACTTTACATAAATCCACGCTCTTATAAATTATAAAGTGATTTTACTATAAATTTTTAATTTTTACTTTATAAAGTTTCTTTAAACAAATCTATAGAATTAATTTTATTAATTTTTGAAAATTATAAAAAGGTTGGTTTACTGCTTATTAGCTTATTTTCAAGTTTTTATAAGCTTTAATAAAGTAGTAGTTATATAACTAATCCTTAAACTAAATTCCTATTAGAAGTAAACTATCTTTACTATCCGGTCAGATTTATTATATCTGGTCAAATTTATTATATCCGGTAGTTTTGTTGCTAACCCTCCCTTAAACAGAGTTGGAGAAATGATAGGAAACTTAAACCCCTCTCCAACGGGTACCTGTGAAAGCGTGATCCTACGAGAGATAGACTGCAAGACTAGAAGCCACAAATCAAAGTAATATTAAGTGTAAAGGAGGAAAGGGAAGTGGTACGAACGAAGGCATTCGGAATCGGACATATAAGTCCGGATTCTGCCAGCGGTCGCCGCCTTCCCGATCCGGATCGCTATCGATAAGAACCTGAGCCTCATTCCGTCCGATGTACCCATGGTGCCCGGTGCTCTGGGCATCTGTCCGAGCACGCCATGACAGTACCCAAATACGTCGGAGACGCCCTAACAATTGTCTATGTCGGCGGCGGTGCGGGGTAACTATAGAGGTTGCAGATGCTCTTGGACCGATGACGTCTGCGCAACTCTTCCCGCTTCCAATATTGAGAGGCAACTTCAACAGCCCCCGCGACATGTGATTCATTTGCAACCAGTCCGCAGCTTCCAAACTGTTCAGGTGGTCGTCCCGGAAACACAAACATTGCGCAAAACCTGGAAATCGCTGGTTGCACCGACTCGGACTCGATTGCACTCGAAGAAATGGGCTGAACACCACATCTCGCCGTACGTCTGGGTGTGTCGCGCCCATTACCCTTCGCCTCTCCGTCACTGCGTCATCCTCTTACTCAACATCCATTATACGGTTTTCGCTTCCTCATTTATCCTAGGCCCATCCACCACGTTATCCAGGCATCGGCGATACCCTGATACCTACCTACCGATCAATTGAAGCCTTTGCTTCTGCCGTCACATCTCGCTCTCGTCTCTTCAAACACTCTTCCATCATGACGAAGCGCATCCTGCTGCTGTGCTTTATCCATGGCTTCAAGGTCTGCTTCTCTCATTCTGAAGACAGTTCCCAATCCCCTCGTGGTAGCAGCACACAGTTTCGCTAACCCATCCCGCAACAGGGAGACGACGACACCTTTCGCGATTTCCCAAAGCACCTCAAAGATACTGTCACGAGCAACCTCGTCGACCACCATGTGGCGTCCGTCGTCTATCCCAAGTACGAGACCAAAGGAGAGCTGGCCCAGACCACCGAAGCTTTTCTAGAATGGTACGCAAACAAGCACACAAAACAGGCGCTGTGGTATCAGCAACTGACGGTCAATAGGCTTAAGGAGCGGGTGATGGAACTTCGAAAGGAACATCTGCAAGCGCCATGGCCTTCCACCGACCGAAATGTCGGCGTGATTCTAGTTGCACATTCGATGGGGTATGTCCACGACTTGTCCCTTTCCGTACTTCTGCGGTACCTTACTAACCTCCTACAGTGGTTTTGTTGCAAGTGACACCCTCTTTCGCATTCTCGACGAACGCCGCCGCAACGCCGACTCCGAGAACCCGCCCGGTCCCATTTTCCCCATGATACAAGGCATCCTCACCTTCGACACTCCCTACAATGGTCTAGCACGGTCCATGTTCGTCTACGGCGCTTTCTCGAACTACCAAAAGGTTTCCAATGTCTTCAACGTCATGACGGCGCTCACTGCTGCCGCCCCAGCTACACTTGCGAGTCTCGCCTCGAAGCGCACAGCTGTGGCCGCTACCAAGGCCGTTTCCCGCAGCATATCGGTTCCCCAGCGATCGCACCCAGCGCTCAAGGCGTGGCAGCTGATTGCTGTGCGTACAGGGACGGTGGGTGTCATTGCCGCCGGTGGTGTGGCGGCCTTTATGCACAGAAAACAGATCCTCGAGGGCATGCGCACGGTCAAGAACCTAAAGAAGGAGGATGTGGTCCAGGGATATCAGCAAAGCGTCGATGCGCTCGGTCAGGGGCTGGCATACATCAACCGTGGCAATGTCGGACAGTCCTTCGCATGGCTGTCTGATCACTTTACCTTTGTCGGGGCTTTACTGAAGCAAAACGAGCTGAATCGACGGCTGGAAAGACTAGCTGCTGTGAAGGGAGTTGGGATCAAGGACATTTATGCGTCTCTTGGAGAAAATGGGTACTGGAGTGGTGGTTACTTTGTACCCGAGAGGACATTCTGTGCCATACCCGGCGAGGGACAGCCGTGCAATGGGCTCTTCAGCAGGCATGTCATTCCCGAGGCCAAGGATGAGATTGAAGCACATGTCAACCTCTTCAAGCCGGAGAAAAACAGGGGCTACGAAAGAATGACTAACGAAGCTGCCCAACTGGTTATCAACTGGTTCAAGGACGAGACTGACATCTGGGACGACCCCAAATTCGCCGAGCCAGTCGAGCCTGAGACTGCCGAGACAGAGGAGATTGCCAAAGCGATCGATGAAGCAGACCAAGAAGCGAAGACTGCGGAGGAGAAGGTCAAGGAGGCCGAGAAGAAGATGGGCGAAGAAGTCAACGAGGGCGACTCTGACGACGATGGCGTTCCCGACGAGTCACCTATCGACATTGCCGCTGCCGCTTCGCTTGTGCCCTTGCCTGATGACCTTGAAGACGCGGAGGATGACAACGGCACTGCCGACACCGACAAGAAAAAAGCCATCAGCGAGCAGAAGCAGGCCTACATGCGACACTTGTTTGGTGTCGCCCAGCAGACAGGTACCAACATCCGTTCCTATCTTCCATCCAAGCTGCCCGAGATGCCAGAGTGGGAGATGCCCAAAGTTTCCATGCCCAGCGTTAGTATGCCGAGCATGCCTGGCATACCAAACATACCGAGCATCGGAAAGTACAGTCTTTGGGGTTCCAAGAAGTCAGAGACGTCCCAGTCGTCGGAGACAGAGGTCCAACTGGACACTAGCACCGACAAGACTGATGCCGCGGATGCGAAGTCTGTGGTAGAGACACCAGACAGTGCGACTCATAAGATCTTGTCACCCAAGGCGGAGACGGCCGATGCTCCTGGGAGTGCCTAATGGGAGATATCAAGAAACATGTTGGTAATGGTACCTAGGACATTGCCATCAATGGTGGGTAGGATTCTACGGTAGGTATGCAGATGTCCTTGCCCCGGTTTGGGATCTCGCTTGGGACTGATGATATGATGCCCCAGTCAATAATCCATGCTTGCCTGTTGCGACTTCGTCCTGCTGGGCTGGCGCATGCTGGTACGGTTGTCATTTGTTTTCACGAACACGATTTGCCTTCCTTTGCATCCCTCTTTTTTCTTTGCTCTTCATGTTTCCCATGCAGGAAGACCCGACTCACCTCTCGGCGTCCTCGACTAAGCCCGATGTTCCGGGTCTCACTTGCGGTATTTCTTTGTCGCACAGATACGCTTCATACCTATTGGTGTCGCAGTGATTGGTGTTGATTTTGCTTAGTGTACCTTCGCGCTCGGCGTCTTATTCCGAAATAGGAAGTTGGCGATGCTTTCATGGCGGGGAAGACCTCAAGGGGAAACTGGCTGCGGGGTGCAACTGATTGTCAACGATCTAACCCGCGAGGGCGCATGCCACGATGATACTTGACACCGATAAAGTGATGCAGATCATTGGGAAACAGAAAAAGGAAGTTCGTTTCTCTCCACACTTTCCATCCCACGATCCCCCGAGATTGCCGCGTGCATATGTGATGGAACAGATGGAGAGATGCGTGGCCTTATCGCGGTTATCTACTGGTCGACTAGCTGGCCAATCCCGAATAGGCACTTATACATCACCCCCAAATGCGACAGAAGGCCAAGATCGGCAAGGGGTTGGGGCTGGGTTCTGTGGATGTTTCGGGGTTGTACTGCATCAGCAATGGCTGAGTTGTTATAGCAAGTTAATGGGCATCGTACTGGGCATTGGACGGTCGGAGCGGGTTTGCATATCGAGAGTCTATCTGAGGAGCGAATCAGGGGTCTTGGTCCCGCCCATGTTTTCGCTATTTGCGTTTCACGCTAGATACCGAAAATGAAGGTCGAAAGAGATGTGCATTGATGGTTCGTGTTACCCTAGATGTCCATATCGTGCAGGTGGACAAAGTGCAACGTATCCGGGAGGGTTGCAGGACGTTGCTTGTTGACTTTGATGAACAGGGGAACCATGCTGGGAGTTATAAGGACTCGGCGATCTGCTGTCGATGCTTCGTGATCTTCATCTTCTACTCACGCCTCTCTATCCGACACCCAGGAATACCAAGGAGATCTTTGACAAGATGAAGTCCTTCATTGTTGCTTCCCTGTTGGCGGCTGCCTCGTCGGTTCTTGCGGCTCCGGCTCCTATGCCCACCCCTGTACGTTCATCCTCCCCGCTCATTCCCGCCAGAGGAGCTTTGAGACATGACTGACCATCACAGCCCGGTATTCCCACTGCCGCCAACGCCAAGACCCAGCTCGCCAGCTTGACCGTTAAGCCCTACGTTGACGACGGCAAGTACGAGCGTGATCTGTTCCCCACCTGGATTACCATCTCTGGTACTTGCAACACTCGGTATGTTCCGAGCATCTCCACGTTTTGTGTCACCCCCTTCGTATCACATCCACTAACACACACCTGCCAGCGAGTACGTCCTCAAGCGTGACGGCACCAACGTCGTTACCGACTCCGCTTGCTCGGCTACCAGCGGTACCTGGGCCTCTCCCTACGACGGTAGTGTCTGGACCGCCGCCTCTGACGTCGATATCGACCACATGGTCCCTCTCAAGAACGCCTGGGTGTCCGGTGCCAACGCCTGGACCACCAGCAAGCGCCAGCAGTTTGCCAACGACATCAACTCGCCCCAGCTGTGGGCTGTCACCGACAACGTCAACCAGTCCAAGTCTGACAAGAGCCCCGACGCTTGGAAGCCCCCTCTTACCAGCTTCTACTGCACTTATGCTAAGGCCTGGGTGCAGGTCAAGTATACCTGGGCTTTGACCATCACCAGCGCCGAGAAATCTGCTTTAACTAGCATGTTGAATACATGCTAGGATAAGGGGAACGGGGGAGGCAACGGGAGTAATCAGGGGAAAGGGAAGCAGAAGAGTGGTGCTGGGATGATGGCGGTTCCGTGGTGGATGGGGACATGGGTTGCACTGGCATGGTTATGGTCAGCCTCTTGGGAAGGACAAGCAAAGCTTGCGGTTGATCCAAAATACTACAGTCTGATGCATGTATAACTCTAAATATGTACAACGAAAATTGGCTTGCAGCATGTGCCAATACCTCTAGGTCTGCCTATACCTTGTCTTCTCATCCGATGTAGACTACCAACTGACATTCCACTTGCAGACCATTGGCGTCCAATGTTCAACCTCTTAGACATCAGCAGTCGAGCCACCATACGAGTGGATCTGTTTTCACGCATTGTGTTAGCAAGCCTGCTCCTCCAAACACATAGACCATGTTTCCCAAGCAAAGAAATAGAACTAGTACTCACAGTCTGATCCGAGCACCCAGCCGGCGTCTGATACAAGTACGCACCCGTGTTGATGAAGACCTCCTGCCCCGTGCACACCAACCAAGCGGCTTCATTCTGCCTCTTGATATCCGCCACTGACCACGTCAGGGTATCACCCTGGAACTTGAACGTGCCGTAGGCGTTCTTCGTTGTGCTGAACCAGGTCTTGAGCTTCCTCTGTGTCTTATCGGTAGGGTTCTCAACGTTGAGGTAAAGCTGAGCAGGCTTGGTGTTGAACACAAGTTGGCCGTCAATGATGTTGAATTGGCCCGCGGTGGTGTGGTCTTCAAGGAGGGCGGTCTGGTTGGAGGAAGCAGCCGAAGAGGCGCCACCTTGAAGGTACTTGTGGAAGTTGGGAGCGGCGACGGCACGGATCCAATACCAGCCTGATTCCAGGACGGTCGGGTTTGGATTGGAAGGAACAGTTGTGGCGGAGGGGGTGCCAGTGGAAGATTCAAGGGTCGTTGAGCTGACGGAGGTCGGGACGGTCGGGTTTGGATTGGAAGGAACAGTTGTGGCGGAGGGGGTGCCAGTGGAAGATTCAAGGGTCGTTGAGCTGACGGAGGTCGGGACGGTCGATTCGGAGGTTTTGACAGTGGTGGCTACAGGAGCGGAGCTCGAAGAGGACGTGGTCGTTGAGCGAATGGAGGTTGGGGCGCTCGAGGATTTGAGAGTAGTGGTCACAGGAGCGGCACTAGAAGAGAAAGTGGAAGTGGTGAGTGGGACGGCCTTGACGATCGCGCTTCCAGAGGATGAGCCCTCAGCAGGCTGGTACGTACGTGGTAGATCCTGGGATGCACTGGGAGTAGTAATCGTTGATCTTGCTGCAAGTGTAGCCGGAGACGCAACTAGTCGCACCGGCCCAGCCTACGCCGCCGCATTGGGACCAGGCGCCGCCTTCGCCTTGGGCGGTTCCAGTAGGGGCTGGCTTTTGTGTGCTGCGACGGGTGCAACCAGCGGAGGCGACAGCCGCGAGAACGGGGATGAATGCTAGCACGCGCATTGTGGGTAGAGGTATTGACGAGAGAAGGATTGTCGTTGGGACAAGACTGGTGATTAAAAGCTTGGTGCTTCGGGCATGTTTATATCTCTACCCTACTTGCCTTGAACTCCCCGACGGCAAGGCCAGGGGGTTGATGGCCCGATGCGTACACTTCATCTTAGTTCTGGTCATTCTAGAAGGAGTAGCGAGTTCGGGATGTTACGCCGTCTTAGACAAGTAGGGCCAAGCGGGAGGTGGAAACTCGGTTCGCGAAATAAGATCACAAGGTGAAACCGGGTAGCGTCGCAATGGCGCGCGATGAAGGACCGTTGGTTCGGAACTGGGCTTCCGGGGTTGCCTCATCTGGACCACAACCTCGGCACTCCGTCCCGGGCTGGACATAGCTTGTCTTGAAGACTCGGAGCTGGGAAAATCGAGGGATGTAGAATGGGAAGAACAAATATATCTGTAGGTTCGGGTTTGCAGGATGGCGATCATCGTCGAAGCGTTGCTTCATAAAGTAGTGTTGCATTGACAGATCGGGCTCCCCTTTCCACGCCGCCTTGGTGCCGATGAAACTTTGCCAACTTCAACTCCCAAAGGCGACATTCAAGATGTGGCCAAACCTTGACCACAATACACATCACGGTATCCCAATGTTGGTATCTCCCCGCAGCAGCGCAGACCTCGGTATTAACAACTCTGAGCTCGCATATAAGAGCATCATGTCCTGTGGCGAGCCTGGTAAGCCACTTTGATAGCTGAACCAATCCGCATCCTGACTTGATCAAGGAATAGCGCGCGAGCGGGGCCTAAACATGTATAGTTGCTTGTGATAGGATGCCAGTCTCCGGTTGGTGAACATGAAGGGTTGGGGTTTTGGGGCTGAGCGAAACAACAGTTGCGATTGGTAGCGACCAATGGGAGAGTGATGTTGAAAGAGGCCGCCTTGGGCAGATTGGCTGACAGCAAGGCAGAGACAAGTCGTCCCGTCAGCTTTGATGTGGGTTGGGACAAAGAATTGCCCATAAGCTGACGGATCCCGTCGATCTTCGCTGGTGGCTTATCTTCTTCTTTTGCCATGCTTCAATTTTGCAACTTTGCAACATTGATGATTGACGCTCATGTCCATCGATTGACTTCGATTGTCCGACTGAAAGCTTGCACGAGAAGCGAACCTTCAGAATGACGGCACAAAACAAGATGCAAAGCCCGAATCCTCGGTCATACTCCCAATCCGACCCCTCTCAGACTCAAGGGGAAGTGCATGAGCTTGAATCCCCTCCGCCCAGCTACGAGGCAGCAGTCCTCGGCACGGACGACAGAAACCACAACGTGAATGAGCCCACGGGTGAAGTTCACTTCTTGAACCAGCAAGAAAGGCTCCGAGAGCAACCAGAACAACAGCGACAACAGCGAGAATTGCAACGACAACAGCTCGCACAGCAACTTGAACAACAGCGACAACAGCGGGAACTGCAACAACAACAGCTCGAGCAACAACTTGAGCAACAACGACAACAGCGAGAACTGCAACGACAACATCTCGAGCAACAACTTGAACAACAACGACAACAGCGGGAACTGCAACGACAACAACTACAGCTGCAGCAACAGCCTTATCCCATCCAAGAGTATTCCTCTTCCAACCATGATTATCAACCAGATGCAAAGCACCCTAACACCAGCCAGCAGGACGGCTACGACGTCGAAGCGCAACAGCCAACAGTAGCCAGCAGCTCGGGGATCCATACGACCAGTTCAGGTCAGGTACAGACGGACCCGAGGGACAGAAGAGGGCATGGGCGTGGAGGATGCCAACATGAGAACGGGAAACAGCGGTCGGGAAAATGTTGCGTGGCCTGCTTTGGTGGGTGTCTGGCGGGGTGCGCGGCCTGTTGTTATTGTTGTGTTGTGATGTAGGGAATGGAAGGAGTGGAGCAAAGTAGGCTGGGCTAGGACAGGAGGAAAAGAGATGGCGTTGACATCGGAATGGTGACATCCCCTGGCTAAACGGAAAGTCGACGGGGCGGGGGTGGGCAACGCCGCGCTGGGTCGTGAATGGAGTTGAAAGAAGCGAGAAAGATGGATATGAAGGGTGTATACTGTGGCAATGATGGTGGAAATGTCAATTGATGAAAGACCGGCCCAGAACCACTCCATCTATGGCCACATCGCCTCGTACATAAACATCCAGTCTTCCCAGAACTGTTCGTACTTCCCCATCAACCAACTCCTCCCATCTCCCTCGCCTCCTATCCTCCATGGCCTTGTATATAGTCCCTCCGCCTGGAGATGCCTCTTGAGGGCAACGTTCATGCTAAACGAACTCGGACTAACACCAAGGAAAAGGTCACTCCGCAACAGGACGATAAAGTCGACCACTGCCTGCTGATCCCACGTCAGCTTCTCCAGTGCCGCGAGGTCTTCTTTGTAGTCCCCCAATAGCAGGTCTTTGGTCGTAACTCGCATCCCATGAAGCACGGTTGCGTCCCTGAAGAACTTATGCGCCTCCGTTTCGTTGCCTGTGGCTAGGTAGCCGGCTTTCATGTCGTATCCCATCTGCTGACTCCTCGCGAGGTAAGCCTTGCTCTGGTTCGCATAGTCGGGCCAAAAGTCTAACGCATCGTTTTCCGTGCGGAGGTGATAGGCGACGAATCGACCCGAGTGGGAGTCGGCGTCAAACTGGCGTGCATGCTGCCGCATGTGTGCTACGACTTTGTTCCCCAGCGCAAGAATGTCAGGCCGGAACCGCAACAGACCGCCAAAGGTGGAAGCGAACTCGGGGCCGTCACGGAAGACGGGCCATTCGAACTGGACCCCCCAGGTCAACCGGAAGATACGCGGGTGTTCAGGGCTGGGAGGGTGTGCGAGGTTGAACTCGGCGGCAGTGGAGCGCAGGTGGTTCGCAAAGGCGGAAGCGAACAAGCCAGTGTGTTTATTGTGATCCCTCCTATCACAGCCTCCTCTTCTCCCTAGATTCTTGGGTGTGGTCTCTTCGGTCTTGAACGGGGCGGGGGCATTGGGGACGTCGGAGGCAGTATCGTAGATGGTGATTTGCGGGCAAGACGCCTGAAGGCTTTGGCGGAAGTGCGGTTCGTCGAAGAAGTAGGTGAAGGGCTGGTAGTTCTCGCTTGTGGTGTCGGATAGGTCTTTTTCGGATCGGACGCGGATTCGTGGCATAACGAGACCGGTTGCGCCGGCATCAATCGCATAGCGTAGGCAAGTCAGCATGTAGTTACGGATATTGCCAATGCCGCCGGAGTTGTTGTCGCAAACGAAGACCAGGCCGGGGGTCCAGCTGGTCTCGCTGCAGACTCTCTCGAGCGGCCAGTCAACGAAGGGGGCATCGGGAAGGGAGAGATCGAGATGGCGTTGGAGAACGGGACCCCGTGTTATGTTGATGTTTAGCTGGGGAAGTCGACACAGCCAGACGGTGACGAGACTAGTGATGGCCATGAGGGCGAGGACGCCGCGTGAACGTGCCATGCTGAGGACCATGTTGGGGTGCTATGGTTCGACGACTGGCCCTAGAATGACTGACATTGGCAAAACGGGACTGTCGAGCTGTTGTTGGAACGGGGTCGATCACGACTGGACCGTTGTGCGCGTCGGTACGCCGGAGTACACTACCTCAGGTGGCCGGCAAGTGGACTCGGGCAAGCCGAAGATCATTTTCGGACATGACGGAGGCGCAGCTCCGCTTGTACTGTGTATCATGTTGGGACTCGTAATCAGGCGATGCCCTTACTCGTAAGCTGTATCGCATCTCGGATTGACTGAGAACGAAAAAGAAAGTCGGGATTTTGCTTTCCGGTTAGGATTCAGCGTCAGGCATCAAGTGGGATCGATTTGTTGGACGAAAAAGTTTCATCTTTCGTGGGATGGCAGACTTCCAGTTTACACACGTGTACTGGTAGTTGACTTCAGTTCCGTCGTTCAGTTCAAATGAGTAGAGGTAACAACTGAAGCGAAGTGCGGTTGCTGAGCCACATCCCCTGCAGTGCCAGGAGTGCGTGCCCGGTGCAGGTAAGCCACAAACGGCCTGGACTGGAGCAGTGGACAGGACCTAGCCACTCACGCGGGGTAGCTGTGGAGATTTGGAAGCTTGGCAAACCGGCTTGTCCCACAGCTCCACTAAAAAGTTCAAAAATTTGGAAGCGGAATTTGAGGGACCGAGTTCGGTTCAGTTCAGTTGACATTGGATTGGGAAGTCCCCCCTCCCGTCGTGTCTGATACTGTAGCGGCTGCCGAGTTCCATCTGTCAACAACGAATACTTACGCAACAGTGCTGTCTGCCTCTTGCCGTAGCCAATTCTGCAAACAACCCTTCATCATACATTTTAACCGACATCACACACACTACACAAAATGTCCAAGAGAGCCGCCGAAGACGAGAGCCTCGCTGCTCCCCTCAAGGGCGGCGACCGCCCCGAGGCCATGGATGTTGATAAGGACCACGACATGGGCGAGTTCGAGGATGACTTTGAGGACGAGTTCGAGAGTGAAGACGAGATCATCGAGGCCGGTGTTGATGGCCGCCCAGATGCCGAGAGAGAGGCTGAGGAGGGTACGACCACCAACGGTTATCCTCTCGTGACTACATTGTACTGACCCTAGTCGCAACAAACAGGCGCCATGGACGTCGATGGCGGCCCCGAGACCTTCATGGTTGGCCGTCAACAGCTCGAGGCCGGCCAGACCCTCACTCCCGATACCACGACATACAAGATGCTTCACAGCTTGAGCACTCCCTGGCCCTGCCTTTCCTTCGACATCATCCGCGACGGCCTCGGCGAGAACCGCAATGTCTACCCTGCCACCATGTACACCGTCGCCGGTACCCAGGCCGATGGCGCCCAGGCCAACGACAACTCCCTTCTCGTCATGAAGTTCAGTGGCCTCAGCAAGATGCAGGGCGAGGATGGCGAGGACTCGGACGACGAGGACTCGGATGATGAGGACACCGACCCCATTCTCGAGCACAAGAGCATCCCCCTCAACACCACTACCAACAGGATACGCTCCCACCAGTCTCCTGCCCAGGACCCCTCGAGGCCCCCCACCACCCTAACTGCCACCATGACCGAGTCCTCCCAGGTGCTCATCCACGACATCACCCCCCATCTCGCCTCCTTCGATACCCCCGGCATGATTGTCACTCCCCAACAGAACAAGCCCGTCTGCACCATCCGCGCCCACAAGACAGAGGGTTACGGTGTAGACTGGTCGCCTCTCCACCCCGCCGGCAAGCTGCTTACCGGTGACAACGACGGTCTGATCTATGTCACCACTCGCACTGATGGCGGCGGTTTCGTCACTGACACTCGTCCCTTCCGCGGCCACACCGGCAGTGTCGAGGAGATCCAGTGGAGTCCTTCCGAGGCCAACGTCTTCGCCTCTGCCTCCAGCGATGGTACCGTCCGTGTCTGGGATGTCCGCAGCAAGAGCCGCTCGCCCGCTCTCACCATGAAGATCAGCAACTACGACGTCAACGTCATGTCATGGTGCCGCCAGACCAGCCACCTGCTTGCTACCGGTGCCGACGATGGTGAGTGGGCTGTTTGGGATCTCCGTCAATGGAGCAGCAACTCTTCGGCCAAGCCCGCGCCTCTGGCAAACTTCAACTTCCACCATGAGCAAATCACCAGCATCGAGTGGCACCCTACAGACGACAGTATCGTGGCCGTTGCTGCTGGTGACAACACCGTCACTCTCTGGGATCTGGCTGTCGAGCTGGATGATGAGGAGAGCAGAGATACCGCCGGTGTCTCGGACGTCCCTCCCCAGCTCCTGTTCGTCCACTACCAGAACATGGTCAAGGAGCTCCACTGGCACCCTCAAATACCCGGCGCCCTTGTCGCCACCGGCGAGCAGTTCAGCGTCTTCCGTACCATCAGCGTATAAACAACAGCAGAATAGGATATCAAGTTTGGGAAACAATATAAAGGTGTTCAGGATCGGAATCGGTTGGCTTGTGCGGGAGGTCTAGACCAACAATGTATCAAAAGTTACTTGTCCATCTGCTTATCGAGATACCCATTGACCAGCAACCAAGTTGCCAACTCCACGGAACTTGACAACTCCGCGGATTCCACACATCTTCCGTGCTCTACTGTGTTGCACCAGCCGACCACAAAGTTTTACCACCATTGACGCCCCTATCCGTCGTATCCGATGGTTGCCATCAACACCAAAGTTAGGTTGATATCGGAACCGGCCTAAATCTCCGGTGATGAGCAAGCCTCCAGTCGACTCCACCTCCTATGACGTGTGTCTTACGCATTACCACAGACCGGGTACAGCAACTGTCGGACATGCCATCTCGACACAGAATGCTTAGGAGGAGGTTTGCGACAGTGACGACCGCGCGGGCATCACGTCTATTGCCTCAGATACTCGTCATTGGGGGGGCGTCTACCGACAGCTCCACGTCTTCTGCGCGAATGTTCATCTGCATACATCAAAGAATATGGCCTGGAGAGTGGAGGCGCGCTACGCCGTTTTTGGCTGCCCTGTCTTGTTACTGTAATCTCTCAATCTTTCTGCTATTGCCGTTAGCTGACCGATCTTGGTTATGTATGTTGCAGACCTGGCAGCTTTTACAGGCGTTATCCGGGCTTTGGACGGGAACAACGGATTACAGCCATCTCAAGTCCTGTCTATAGCTAAGACTATCCTTGCAGCAAGGGAAGGAGGAAAGCAAGACAAAAAAAAAAAAAAAAAAAAAAAAAACGTCAAACGGATGAAACGCTCCGGTCAGATCGTGTGTGTGTGTGTGCTGGGAGGTCAATCGATATCACCATCTCACAAGTACGCCATGCCCGCGCCCCATGTTTAGGTCAGAGTTTTCTCCCATGGTCATGACTCAAACTAATCTCTACTGGAAGGTATCTTGGTAAGATGGTCCTTCATTTTACTGTTTGCATCAGGTACTGCCGGGGTTTGTTTCACTGCGGAAAGCGGGTGAAGTTGAGGCAGGGATCCAATGAATATAACCCAAGTGTCGTCTCGTCGCTCAATGTCTCGACTCACTATCGATCACGACATAAAATGGGAGTGTTCTGTGGCCTAGTACGGGAGATGATGGGCTATGCCTGACTGTCCAAGTGACTGATATCGACTCCTTTGAGCGGGCTGTCTGGTCCCTTTGGATTTCAGATGAAGAGCGCGGAGGGGACGGTGCAGTCTCCGGCCCCAGTGCCATCAAAAACGCGGGATGCGAGATGCGAGTCCAGACCAGTCTGTGCTTGCACTCCCGCCTAGTCGCCCGAGCACGCCGGCATGTTTACTGGACAGCGTGGATCCAATCACCCAAGGCGAAACATACAAGACAGGCTTCAACATGATATATCCTTGCCTCTCTTGAGCTTGGCCTCAAGCTATCGAACCGTCTGGTAGCCAGTGTAAGGACCTGGACGCTTCCTCCCGGAGTGTGTGCCGTTGGGAAACAGGTCGGCGCAGGAAACAGCTGGTGTCACTGGAGTGCAATGCTTGTTCACGGATGCAGGTTGTTGCAGCTACCTTGCCTAGGTACCGCGTCTCCTCAATTCCATCTCATAAGACTATGGTCATATCTTTCACCCGTCTCCCTCATCCACCTCCTCACATCATATCACACAGTCTCGGAAGAGTCTCGCAATCTGTGCAAATCCGCCAAACTTGGCGAAACCAAAGACTATGCGGAATGTATCTGAAAGAGCTCGGGAGTGGCAGACCTTCAGGTACGTACCAGTTCTGAGACTCTCCAGTCTTTCTCCGCCATAGCGTCCCCCAAGCTGTGTACCACCCGTACCCAGGGGATCAGACGCATCATTGCGGTCGGACCAGTCATTCTGCCCAGCCTCCCTGGCGTGCCCTTAACCTCCCCGGCCTTGATATTGTGATGTTCAGTTGCTGACATTCTCTACAGATTCCTGTCGACAGTTCGGGATAGCCGTGCCGTGCCCGACCCGGCCCACACATCCCCGAACAAGAGCCGCCGGGCATCATCCGACACCGTTCTAACGGCACTTGCCCAGCTCGGTGTCGTTCAACTTTCGGCGCGACGAGGGGTCCTGTCTCTCTTTGATCACGATGTGCAACACATTGCTGCTGAAGCAACACCAACACTGCCGCTTCGACCTTACGCCCGTGATGAAATCACCCCTCTCCTTTTACGCGGGCGCGACATCTCCAGAAGCGAGGTTATTTGTGACAATGTCGTCCGTGAACAGAGACGGCATCCCGAGGACCTCATCGTCTTCGTGATACCCGACCTTCTGGCTGACCCGCGGTTTCATCACATCCCATCTCTCCTTGAGCAGGAAATCTATCCTCGGTTCTACGCAGGCGTCCCCATCTGCTCGCCTTCTGGTGTCGTCATAGGCTTGTTCTCGGTTTTTGACACAAGCCCGCGGCAAAAGCTCGACGAGTTTGATATCGACTTTATGAAGGACCTTTCTCGGACAATCTCACGCCAATTGGAGTCCTACAGGAAGCAAGCGGTATTACTCCAGACCGAGCGTATCCTGAGAGGGGTGGTAAGCTATTCAGAGGGAAGGGACGACATTTCCGACCTATCGGAGTATCATGCAGAAAGAGACACCGTTGACCCGTGCCGGCGGGATACACGAGACACATATCTATTTGATCGCCATTGCGTATCTTACTTCTCACAGAGCAACGCCTCAATAGATCCGCCAACGCATATCACAGTATCTGAAGATGCCATAGATGGAACGCTGAGCAGCAGCGAGTATGAGGCTGAACATCTCAGAAAGCTTTCCCTTCCCGACCACAGATCATTGGACTCGCGGTTGAAGGCGGGTGACACTCACAGCAGTGATAAACCAATGCCACCAGACACGCCAACCCAGGGAACGCTAGGTGCCGACGTTCGGCTGTCTGAGATCCAGAAGAGTTTCGCAAAGGCATCAAACATCATCCGACAATCTATGGATGCAGCCGGAGTAATCTTTCTGGATGCCAACACGAGCCCTTTCCATTGCTGGCAGAACGGTGATGCAAACACTACGTCCGATGTACATCATGGGGCAGCAAGCATCTCCTCCAAGAAAGTCAATGGCGTTGCGAATTCTGAAATCGACATGGAAGTTAAACCGCACAAACGGCCCTGTGACATTCTTGGTTTCTCTGTGACACCAACGGGGACGCCCGACGGGATAACGATAGATCCCACGGGTCCCTTACGGCACCCCGGGCCTCACCGCAGCTGGCGGGTTCTCTCAGAGAGCTTCCTTCGCAAGCTCCTGCGACGTTATCCACGTGGGACTATCTGGGAATTTGACGCCGCAGGCAACTTCATCAGTGCATCGGAAGCCGTACCAATGCCGTCTCCGCCCTCATCGACAAGCCCCTCATGTCCCTACTCTGACTCGGAAATCGACACCGCCGCCAAAAGACAACGACGTGGCCGGGCACGGAGAAAGAATGGCACATTAATGCGAAAGCCACGGAAGAGTGAGTGTGACACCATCCACGCGGCATTCCCCGAGGCTCGAGCAGTATCCTTCTTTCCCCTGTGGGGAACCCAGATGCAGCGCTGGTTCGCCGCCGGGCTGTCATGGACCAGAGAGTCATTGCGCACCCTCGCGCCGCAGGATGAACTTGGCCTGTTCAACGCGTTTGGCAAGAATGTCATGGCCGAGGTGGCCCGTATCGACGCGACGCTTGCCAACCAGGCCAAGTCAGACATGCTTGGATCCATTTCGCACGAGATGCTGTCGCCATTGCACGGCATTCTTGGCGCTGCGGAGCTTCTGCTTGATACCGACCTCAGCACTTCCCAGATGGAGCTCATCTGCCTTGTAGAGGCTTCGGTCAGGACACTGCTGGACACTGTCGACCATCTCCTAGACCATTCCAAAATCAACAGTTTAGTGGAGAACACCAAACTCTCCAATGCCCGACGAGGTTCCTTCCAGTCGGACGACCTAGAGCACAGTGAAGGCCCTGATCTCAGTGGCCCACCAGAAACATCCAGGATGCGATTGCGATCTGGCAGCCTAGCACCCAAACCCTGGCCATGGGAGCAACCGACCTTGACCCGCTTCTACGACGTAGACCTCGCCGTCATGCTGGAAGAAGTCGTCGAGTCCCTCTATGCGGGCTATTCCTTCCAGCGATGGTGCAACCAACGTGGCGCCGATCCAGGTGATGACCACGTCGCTATCCATCTGGACATCGACCCTACCGTCAATTGGTCTTACTACGCCCAACCCGGAGCATTGCGCCGCATCCTCATGAACTTATTCGGTAACGCACTAAAGTTCACTCACAAAGGATTCATCAATCTCTCTCTGACCTCTCAACCTATCCCATCCGAACCACGCCCTTCTTTCGCCTCCACAGACCTTGACGACGAAGCAGAAGACCCAGGCATCGAAACGGACAACAAGCACTCCTCTTCCCACCCCAAATTCAAGACCGGGTGGAATGACCAAAACCGCTCAAACGTAGTCCTCACCGTTTCGGACACAGGCAAGGGAATCACCCAACGCTTTCTCCGTGAAAAGGCCTTTTCTCCCTTTCAAAAGGAAGACAGTCTCACCCCTGGCCCTGGCCTTGGCCTTTCTATCGTGAAACAGGTCGTCTGTGCCCTCAATGGGCGCGTCGTCATTGACTCTCGACCTGGCGAAGGGACGACAGTCAGAGTGATTATACCACTTCAGCATTCGAGCCCAGAAGCAACGAGTGAAAATAGGGACATGGTGGAGCATAGGGATGCGCTGGGTGGGTTAAGGATTTGCTTACTTGGTTTCGATGGGCTGGGAGACGGTGATCCCGATGGAAATCAGTGGGGTGAGCCGGTCGGTGCAAAGGAGAGAAAAGTACTGAGGGGGAGGATCATGGAGAGGATGTGTAGGGATTGGCTTGGATCTCAGGTGGTGACGAACCCGGCGGAGGCGCAGATGACAATCTGTAGCGATCGGTTTGTGTTGGATATGTGCACAAGAGATGGCGCTGATGACAAGACTGGTGGGAGGGGGTTCGCATCGAAGACGTTGGCCGGCCCATTGGTGGTGGTGTGTGGAAATGAAGTTGTTGCGCAGAATCTGTCACTGGCTAGGGGGGAATCTGCTGCCGGAGGGAAAGGGGAGGCAAGCGTCATGGAGTTCATCGGGCAGCCGTGAGTTTTCTTTCCGGCCTCTATGGCCATGAGCAGATACTGACAGACGTCACAACAGGGTTGGGCCAAGGAAGCTGGCTAAGACACTGAGGAAGTGCCTCCAGCAGCATCCAGTCCCGCTGAAGGAAAGAGGTGGTGAACGAACCTCATCCGAGTCTAGCATCGATTTGGATGTTTTGCAGAGAAAGATGTCGGACCCGGAGGTCTTTCAGATCGCCAACAAGAAGTCACGGTTCTTGCCTTATCTGGCGGATGATTTCGGGGATAACTTGTTTTCGACGAACCAGGGGACGGCGGCTGCTGCCACAAGGCCTCTGGTGCAGAGAATCAAAAGCACTGGTGGAAGGCCTTTGGTGCAGCGGACGTCCATGGGGAAGGATGGGAAGGGAGAAGGGGGGGAGATGGAGTATGCTCCAGTGTCCGACATGGAGGAAGGAGAAAAGGTGGAGGAAGCGGCAATCCCCGAACCGACGCTACTACAGAACGTGAAGCAAGAAGAGACTTCCCTACCTCTATCATCGCAGCAAAAGAACATCAAGATGCCGCTGACCAGGCCCCCGCTGCCACCACGGTACCATACTGGGAAAGAGAAAACGAACAGCATGGATTTAGGGTTCACTACTGTATCCATCTCCGAGGTGTCGTCGCCGTTCGACTCGATTATCTCGCCACCGATCCTGACAAATGTCCCTGCCTCCCCCGAGGATGAACAGGTGTCGCCTATGTCGCATGCCATCAACACGATTCCTCCTTCCGGTACTATTGATGCAAGCACCAGCATCATCGGCAATGCTGGCCCTACAGGTGGGGCCATCGTTGGGGCTGCTGCCGCCCCCGCCACGAGCAACACAATGATAGGTACCGCGGCCGTTCCGGATGTGTCACTGCCGCCGAAACCGCCCGAGCTGCTCGAACCGTACGAAGCCCAGCGCCAGCAATCGATACTAATGACCTCCCCTGTGCTCACGGGAGGGCAACCCCCTGAACTTCATCTCGATACACGTCGCCTCTCAAAGGCATCTAATTTCTCTATTAACACAACCTCCTCCCCATTCCAACCTTCGCCCCCCTCTCAATCCCTGTCAAACTCGCCCTCTCAACCCCGCAAGATCTCTTCCAATTTCTCACCAAACCAGGAAGAAAAGGCCTGCCTCCTAGTAGACGACAACCCCATCAACCTTCACATCCTCGCCTCGGCAATGCGTAAGACGCATCGCCCCTATGCGACTGCCCGCAACGGACTGGAGGCAGTGGAGATCTACAAGGAGAACCCGGGACGGTACAAGTGGGTGTTGATGGACATCAGCATGCCGGTGATGGACGGGTTGGAGGCGACGAGGAAGATCAGGGAGTTTGAGAGGGAGTACCCTGTGCAAAGGAGCAGGAGCTTGGGAAGGAGTCTGAGCACTAAAAGGGGGAGTGTAGCAACCGAGGTGACGAATGCGGCAAGGGCTCGAGCTGGGAGTTTGGATTTTGCAGATATGCGTGGTGTTGAAGTGCAGGCGGATGTCGAAGCCGGTGCCGTGAGTGGAGCTGGAAATCGGAAGCGAGTTATCCAGAAGAAGGCTGGACGGGCATCTCTTAATGGAATTGGGCTCGCGTCAGCTCCGCTCATGGATCAGGACAGGGGTGCGCCTACAGATGGGGATGCTCAAGTGGTACAGGACCTGAAAGCGGAAAATGCGCAGCAAGTCAACGGCGAAGAGAAGGGTGATGAAGGTGTTACAGGGCTAGAGGCGAACAGCACGGAAGGGGAACTTATCAGTGGTCTGGAGCCCGCAACAGTCGTAGCGCTCACAGGAGTCACAAGCGGGACGATACAGAAGGATGCGCTGGCGAGCGGGGTGGATTTGTTTTTGACGAAGCCGGTTAGGATGAAGGATTTGGGGGCGATCTTGGGAGATGGTTGATCAGTTTTTTTGACGTGATATCTCTTACGGATGTACGGCCTAACTCAAGCTGAGGGTGTGGCATGCACTGGCGTTGTCGGAGTTTTGTAGTATTAGCACAGGGAAAAGCCCCGGAGGCTTAAAGAAGGGTGTCTGGCGTTCATTTTTCATACAATTTGTTTGCAATGTACTTCTATGTAAGCAGACAGTGATGGTGGCTAGAGCCGGTTTGCGGTGCCTTGGAGATGCCACTTGGTTTGGTCCAGTATGAAATACGAGTCGAGCCGTGGTTACTTGATCCATGTCAGCCCACCATTCTCTTCATCTCTTCTTCCTCTTGAACTACGACGAGTTAACCTACATTCCAGTCGGTCAACTACTGAAATAGGAAGTCAAAGAATGACGTGACCAATACAGTCACGAGGGTCAACCTATAATCTACAGTAGCAACTCGATTGGATGTTACACACGAACTCGATATTCAGTAGAGGTACGTTAGCAGCACATTTCATAGGCCAACCGCAAATACTACTCTAGAGATGCTATCAACCTTGTCCCTATTTGTTATGGCTCCCAAGACCTCGATATGGTAATGAGCTAGTACCTAAACCTTTAGTTGGCTGTGCCAAGCCCTCCTTCATCTCTCCCTTGAAGTTGGATGATCGACGGCTTTAAGTTTTGGCAAAGAGATCAGCATTGAAGTCATACTAACCTCCTGTCAAACTTCACTCGTTAACTGGACTGGCATCGGCTAGGTTGACGCTGAGTGGATCGTCGAAGCCCCTTCACAACCTCTGGTGGTGTCCCCTTATTTGGGTAACGTCTGGTTTGAAGACTTGACTGCCCGCTCAGCCACGACTGCGAATGGAAGGAACTACAATAGAGCGTTGATTAGGTGACCCTGTATGGCTGGCTGGCTGGTCTTTCAGTAAGTGCGTGTCCTTCGAGTATAAATGATATGGATTTGGTACTGGAATCTGCCACAACGCAAATGAGGTGGAAATGTAGGAAGATTGGAAGAAAAAGAAGGATGAAAAAAGAAGGAGGAAGCTGATAGCAAAGGCAAAAAAGATGACTGGAAAAAAGTATGCCCCCACGCGGGATTGAACCGCGGACCTCTTCATTACGCAGATAGATATTACGAGTGAAGCGCTCTACCACTGAGCTATACGGGCGTATGACTTTGGGTTGGAGATGTAGGCGGAGAGAGTACATATAGAGTGAGAAGGACGAATGCCAGCTTTCAATACATTCGTGCTCGTGGTTAACAACAAAGCCTTGTCCTAGGCGCCGGGTCCCCACTTAAGTTTCCATTCGCATGGTTAAGATATATGCTGTATCTAATGGTGGCAGTTTTGGATGTACTTACGAATCCCTGTCGCCTTAGTGTCTAGGACCCTAGGAGCTTCATCCACGTCATATTACGCCCGGTAGACCAAAACCCGATTGAGAAGGACCTGAAACTGCAATCACTAAGACCTAGACCTACGGAGGGCTTGTTGACCGCATGTTCATATACATAGGTACCTAGTTAGAGGTATCCACGGGAAGCATTAGCATAGCGCCGTCACAAATACCAGGGGACAATGTATTCGCCGCAACGAATATGCGCTTTTGGCTATGAACTGTGCGACGCTCGTATTTGCATTATGTCAATCACTTGGTCATCTGTATAGTAGTACTCTCCACAGCAGTTGCGGGTGCTTTCTGTACTCTCTTGGTATCGTGATACTAACAAAATGTGTAAGAAACGCCGTGGATGGCGCTTGTTTCGAACGACAGCCTTGTTGTTGACAAGGCTGATATCCAGATGTGGGTCTGGGATCCAAGATGGGACGGAACATAGACCTCAAGGCAAGATAGATTTCGCTCGGAGTAAATTGCCTGTAAACAAATATCAACGTATTAAGCACTCAAAGTTCCCCTTGATAATCCCCATCATCAATTTTCACGGGCGCACTTGATAGCAACGGAATCTGATCATAAACGGCCAAAGAACGCAGCTGAGTTCGCCAAGATTGTTTAATGGCCTCGCGATCAGTTCGTTGTCGTGATCCATTTGGCTTTTAGCTTTCCTTTCTTGTTATCTCTTTCCTCATGTTGTTTTCCTCTACCAGACACAAGCAAGGGCATATTCGGTAGGTACCTACCTGTTGTGGTCAAAGCCGATAGCCGAAACATCAGTTGCACCATGCCAATCAATGTGTGGGATGCCTTTGACAGAGACGAGAATATACCTAAAGGTAACAACTGGAATATCGGTTGGCGAGCAGTTAGAAAACAAGAGAACGGAGTAAAGTGCAGGCGCAGGGACTAACTTGCTCAGCCAAACCAAAAAAAAGGTGCCTTCACCATTTCCAGCCTGCCTGCACGCCATTCTCCATCCCCTTAGACTTCTTGTCCACTATAGTTATCCAGCTCACTCGTCGTCGGGTCCCAACACACCGGACTGTACTCCTCCGTCTCCAGCGCCTTCACCTCCTCCTCGCTCAGCTCAAAGTCATATACCTTCGCGTTCTCCTTAATCCTCTCCGCCTTCACACTCTTCGGCAGCGGCACGTACCCCTTCTGGAGACTCCACCTCACAAGCACTTGCGCCTCGGTCTTTCCATACTTCTCGGCCAAGCTCTTCAACCCGGGCTCACCGAACCTCTCCCCCCTTACGATGGGCGCATACGCTTCAACGACAACGTTGCGTTTGCGACACCACTCAACGATATCTTTGCGAGGACACCATGGATGAACCTCCCACTGCCCTACACTTAACACTCCTCCCTTGCCAGGCCCGCCCCGTTCCTTTTCCAGCTCTTTGATATGCTGCTCGAGTTCGTCGAGGTGGTGCACACCGTAGTTGGAGACACCAATGGAGCGGATCTTCCCTTCTTCAACAGCTTCGACGAGCGCTAGCCAGGCCCCCTTTCTGTGGACAGACCCGCCGTAGGGAGCATGCAGGAGCATGAGGTCAATATACTCTAGGCCCGTTTTGACAAGGGATTCGGAGATGATACGTCTCGCGGCGTTGTACGAAATGTGTTTGGGGCCGACTTTGGAGGTGAAGAAGATTTCGGAGCGGGGGATGGTGGAGCGGAGGACGGCAGCGCCGCAACCAGCTTCGTTGCGGTAGGCAGAGGCAGAGTCGACCTGCAAAGGGAAAGCAAGTTAGAAAGACAAAAGGGGAAAGGGCAGAAGAGGGAAGGGAGTTGGGACGAACATGACGGTAGCCGACTTTGAAGGCTTCCTGGACGATTTTGTCTACTTGATCGGCGGGACTGGAGTGATATTTAGAATTACAGGAAGCTCTAGTTGTAAGCGGAATGGCCAAAGGGTCTTACGTTTGGTAGACCTGCAAAGTGAGGAAGGCGTTAGTCGCAATGAAGCGTTGATAAGAAGGGGGCTCAGTGTGAGATGCACGCGAGCGGCGGTTCACTCGGGTATTACGCACTCCGAAACCCAGTTGGGGAATTTCATATCCGCTGTTTAGCTTGATCTTGTCGTTGATGCCGAGTTTCGACATTTTGTCTGGTTGCCTTGGCGTTGTTGCAAAGACAAAATCGAGTGTCGCTGTGATAAACAGCGGAACTGCAGTCGCGAGGCGGGAAGCGATGACGTGCGATGAGGCCGACCCGACGATGACAAATCTTCCCTGTAATGTGTAAATGAATATGCTTTAGTGCTTAAAAGCGTAGGCTGGGACTTCAACCATACCTGTACCTACCTAAGTAGGGCAATTACCGAGCTACTACAGTCCTTCTAAGCCGAATTTCCATAGTGGAAAACGGGCATCTTGTTACCTCTATCGACCGTTATCGCCATCGGCCGTTGTAACGAATGTAAACAAACATTTTTCATGAGCAAGCGAAGCAACAACCCGTGAAGGGCAAGACGGGTAGTTGTGAATAATCATTCTTTGACGCTGCACTTGCCTACTACCTTGTACACACCCACGAGCTCGACGTCTCAACAAAGGGCCAATGCTCCATTCACTCTTGCTCTCATGCATCCCCCTCCCATCTTCCCGTCCCAGCCTACTTGGCCGGCTCAACACTTTGCGGGTAGTAGAAAACCTCGTTCGGATCGTACTGCGCCTTCACCTTCTGCAGCCTGCTAAGGCTACTACGGTAATAGTTCCCCACGGCCTCGGCCCTCTTCATCGTGGGATCTGCGTAGTTGATGTACATTCCCCACTGCTCCTGTTTCATGTTATCCGTGAAGCTCTTCACCCATCCATCTAGGAAGCTGAAACCGTTGCTGGGATAGCTTCCAAAGATCACGCGATCATAGAGCTCATAAAGGAAGAGGTATTCCGGGGCGCGATAGGCGTAAGAGCTCGTGTAATTGGCGGAATTGGTGGTGGAGGAGGTGATGGCGGACTTGGGACCACCGTGCATGTCAATGATGATGAACCAGTCGCGCGAGACGCGCTTAGCGGTGTTGATCCAGTAGTTGGCGACGGAGTTCAGAGCCGCAGAGGGGAGGGCGGTGGTGACGAGGGATTTGGAGTAGAAGGTTTCGACCTGGCAAAAGATTAGTTGCTGGAGGAGGAAGAAAGGAAGGAGAGGGAACCTACGGTGTTGTAAGGATGCGTAACGTCCACCGTGCCGCCATATGTATAGTAAGTAAACGCTCCCATCCAGTCGTACTGCTGCGCATTGCTCAAGCTCGCTCCCAGAGTGCTCAACAGGGGCTGCACAGCCGTCCTCAGCGCCGAGCTACTCCCGTGGTACAAGCCCTGAAGTTGCGTCTGACTCGGCGAGCCGAAGACCCTCATGTTCATCTCCTTCGGCATATTGCCAGCCGCCAACCAGTCCTGGAGCTTCCCCCAGCCGGATGCAATCGACGACGCTGAGTTCCAGGGTAAGTTAATCTGGAAAGCCGTTACTTGCGAGGGCGCAGCGAAGGTGTTGAACTTGAAGGAAGCCACGATGCCAAAGTTGGACCCAGCGCCACGCAAAGCCCAGAAGAGGTCCGGGTTCTCGGTTGGCGATGCGGTCACTACAGTACTGTTGGCGAGGACGACTGTGGCGGCGGCGATCCAGTCTGCTGCAAGACCGTAGGTGTGCGAGGAAAAGCCGAAGCCGCCATGGAGGGAGTGGCCTCCTACCCCGACTCTGTTTCCCTCCTAGGTAGTTAGCAACGGCCGGGCCGAGAAGCAGGGGTACACGAGACGAAAACGTACCCAGGACAAGTCCCATGCGAGAAAGCTCTTTGGCCCTGTTTATACAGCTCCGTCGCCACATGCCCCAGTCTCGCTCCCGCTTGAACATCTGCGATATTCGTCGTCTTATCCAGCGTCACCTTCGACATGCGATCCAACTCCACGACCAGATGCCCGTTCTCTCCGCCCAGACCAAACGAAGCATAACTGTGCCCTCCTGACTTGGGGGTAACTTTGACCCCCAGCTTGGCGGCACAGGAGACGGCACCTTGGATGTGTTCAATGGTGGTAGGGACCGCGATGGCTACTGGCGTGTAGGGCAGGCGCTGGTTGAAAGGGTTGACGTCGGCACGCCAGTCGGAGGAGCCTTGAGCATCGGCTGGGACGCCGGCAGATTTGAGGCAGTCGTCGATGGCGGCACGCTTGTTGAGTGGAGAGGTTAGGGGGTTGGCGAGGATGGGGGCCGCCGTGGCAGTGAGCAGGGTGAGTGGAAGCCACATGATGGACGAGGTACTGAATCAGAGTAAAAACCTATTTAGTGGGATGGGACGACCAAGTCTGAAGCCTGGCGATGTACGGAAGGCAGCTCAGTAGGGATGATATAGCTTGGTGAGTGCTTCATCTTGTCGAGCCGGTCACAAAGATATTGGCCTATCGGAGCTGTTTCTGTTCTTTCCCGTTTTGGCACACAAGAGACGTTAAGGAATGGGATGAACATCAGGCCCTTCCAGCTTCCACGGCTGGACATAATGAAGTGCGGGGGTTATAACGCAAGAACCACGGCATCAAGCTCCCCGAAGGTTGGTCACTGAGCCGTCTCGGCGGTCTTTGACCGTGGAGTATTTGATGCGGAGGATTATGTGACTGTAGGGATCCCGTCGAGCCGTTGCGGATTAGAGATTCGGACGGAGGCAGTGTGTGCAAGTTCGCCAGTGATTGGTCCGGCTAACATATCAGCCTACAGATTGCTTCCTTCACATATGCCAAGATTGATGAACATGTTCAGTAGTCATTCCAAGCTCTTGGCATCTTGGGCTGATGATGTTGAAACAAAAGTTTGTACGGAATATGGACAGAGGACACGCGTCGGCACCTGTCAATGCGACCCTGCTACCTTGTCGAGGATTCTTGATGAGACCGAGGCGAGGACGACTAGAACTACTAGCGAGATGCCAGCCCTGCACTGGAAATCCTTCGACGGAAGAACAAGCCGCAGAGTCACTCGCTGTTTTGAAAGCCGATCGCGAACGACGGTCTTGATTCTCGATGATAGGCTAGAAGTTGGTGGGTGAGCTTGGAGGTAATTGGGCCTGAACGAAGATGGCTTGGGTGTTCGTAGAGGTAGGTAGGTACCTAGTTATAGGCTAAAATGTAGCCGCTACCCATGTTCCCACTACTCAGGCCCGGCGAGAACACGCCACACGGAACGCTCTTAAAAAGTGGTTGTTCTGCCCCAGATTGCAAGCAATATCGGTCTTGGTGTTGGATGTTGTGCTTTCAACTACCACCCTCTGCAAAGGGGTCATGTGCCTCTCTGTCGTACGATGGTCCTACCGAGACCATGTCAACACTTTGCCTCGAGGACGCTTCGTGCCGTTTCAAAGGGACAAGAAGACCTGGGCCGATGCTGTCGACGATTGCAGACTTTTGCCTATTCATGATAATCGGGCCAAGCGATAGTCACGGAGTGTACGCTCGCGGTCTTGATCGAGATCGATCCTGTGTCGTCACAGACGGTCAGCACCAAGAGTACGAGACGTGATGGAAAGAAGAATCTCGATTGTGGCTCGTTGGCCTGGGATACGGCACAAACAGAGGACTCAAATGTGCTGTGTCTTCAGAGCACGCCACAACCTCCAGGGAAGCTTCCAGCTCGCCTTGACTTTGAACGGGTCGAAATCAGCCTTCTCCAACCTTTCCAAGTAATCGGCAGCCGGGACTGCTTCCAACAGCACCCCAAACCCCCTCTTGATATCAGCTTGCGTTGCGTCGACCCCACCGCTGGAGTAGACATGCTCTTGTTCTCCCTCATGCTCATAATCATGGCCCGCCTCTTCCCCGGCCTTCAAGTTCTTCAACATCTCCCTCGCCGTAATCAAATGGTCATTGGCCCTTGTAGCCACCTTGAACACGGAATCCTGCAGTCCCTCAGCGTTGGGTCCGTGGCGAAAGACATCTTCTTCTCTGACCCCCACCTCAGCCATCACATCGAGGGGTAGTAGCAGGGCGGGATGCCGGGTGTTGCCCACGCTCCCAGCCGGGCCCTGGATGGGCTGCGATGGAGCGGCGAGAACGGGAATGCCACGTAGTGTGGCTACGATGCCGCACGCCTTGCCGATGTGACTAGCCAGGTGGTCCATATGTACTGATCGCAAAGGCATGGAAGCCAAGGTCATATACATCAGCGTCGCGTACGTATTCTCGGCGTAGTCTTCCAGCGAGTTCAAGCTGACAAAGGGCCTGTTTTCCATGTGTTGCTCGCGCGTGTTGATCAAGCGTAGGAGCCAGAACTTGAGAGAGCTGGCGCTGCTGGGGCCGGCGCGGTCTTGAAGGTCTTGGATGGCTTGGTGGAGGAGGATGGAAATGGGCTCGCGTGGAGGGTTGCCGGCGAAGACGCTATTCACGGTTTCACGCCAAAAGGACACGCGCATGCGTGCGATGGTCGGGTTGGAAACTGTCTCGGGGAGACGGGCAAGTTCGAGGTTCAGGGTACGGAGAGCGTTGTAGGCGTCCCGAGAGGAAGGAGGGACAAATTGTCGGAGGAGAAAAGCTTCGTAGTCACCTTGTCTGGGGTGGGGGGAGAAAGAGTTAGCAGAGAAAGAAGGGCAAGTGGGAAGAATGGCTAGGTATGGGGAGGGAAAGCAGAGACAGACTTGAGCTGGTTCTCACAGTACTGACGGGCCTTTTCGACGTCGCCGTCTGTGACTGTCGCGAGGCCTCGTCCGGAGAGGGAAGGCTGCCACGAAGGCCTCTGAGGCTGGAGACGTAGACGGGGCCGTAGAGGTGCCCGCCTCAGGCCATGACAACAGCCTGCCGCTCGAGGGGATATCATGATCAAAGAAGCGGTACTGTTTTCCCCGCTGTCACAAATTGGTTCACATCTCTCACTGTAACAAGAGACAAGACAACCTCGGCAGCAGCGGGGGGAAAGACAAGCCGACGACGACAGGACATGTTGATTTGACAATTCGTTGGGACCATGTTACGCTGCGCCCCTCAGCATCACAAGCGCGGCGCCTCTAAAACCTTTATGGTTAGTAGCGATGACGGCATTAAATGGCTTCAGTGGCCCAAGCTTCTGGCTTTCCATACCTACCTACATACCTATGTAGTGTACAATGCAGAGGGCGTAATTACCTAGGGTGGCGCGCAATCACCTGACAGCGGGAAGGCGGAAACGAATGCACGCCAAAGTTTCACGGTTGCCACGGCACAGTCGCGTCTTACGGGCGTAACACTGAAGTTCACCATTGCAGTTGGTGCATTCCGAGTCGGTTGGGTGACAGTAGCTGACTGATACCGTACACCAGTGGTACGACTAAGTACTTCGTTACCTAGGTACCTTGAACCTAATGGGCTGAACAACCAACACCTGGATGGACCGACACGACGCCATGGACTTCACCAACGAGCCTCCCTCCAAGAAGCGCCGGTTCCTGGGCGACCAGGGTGATTCGGACCATGTCGTTGCCGGCCCCAGCTCGTCTCCCCAGTTCAGTGCTCCCCCGAGCTCACCACCCAGGAAGAAACTCCTCCAAGACCCAAACAATGAAGTCCAGCCACGAGTTTCCAAAGATGCGGACGACAATGACGACAATGACGGCGACGACGACGACGAAGAACGCCCAAGATTCTTCACAGACGATGGCACCCTAACGCCCCACGCCACGAAGATATGTACTCCCTGGCTCAACGACATGCCCAAACCAGACCCCAGGAAAGGATATCTCTTGAAAGACGTCGATACTCCGATCGCGACACCGCGGGACGTGGCACCCCCAGTGGTCGAGCCCCCCCAGCTGGCGTTCGACAAAGACACATTCGAAGCCTTTGTTGGCGAAAAAGTTGCGTCCGATATCCTCCACGTCATCAGCAAGAACTGCGGCAACAACATCGAAAGAGCCGTCAACATGTACCTGGACGGAACATGGAAGAAGCTACACCGGGCGCCTCCAGTCAAAGTCAACTCGCATTCGCCCTTGGTTGTAGGAGGTCAGTCTCCCAAGAAAGCATCAACACCACAAGCACGCTCGCGGCCGCACGCTCAAGCCCAACCACAACCGCAATCGAATCCACCAATAAAGGCTCTCCCATCAATGCCAGAGGCCCGCTATGTCGGCGCATTTGGTGTTGAGGGATGGGCTACCAGGAGCGGGACAGGTCTCCTCAGACACGGTGACAGCGTTAAGATTGAGCGCCAAAAGATCCAACCGCCCACCGTCGCAAGAAAAGGGCAGACTAAGCCTGGCACCCCGCAGTCCATACCACGAGTCAGCGGGGCGGCTGCCAAACGTGTCGATGTCATAGTCCGCTTCAACGACGCCAGTGGCAGGGAACTCGGCCGTCTCGCCAAAGACACAGCCAACTGGGTGTCGACACTAATAGACCAGAACATCTGCAGATTCGAAGGCATCTGTGTTTACGCGCCCGAGCGACTACGAACGAACGAGACCGTCTTCTTGCAGCTCAAGTGCTATATGCTACGATCTGCCTTCTTGGGGAGAACACTCCAACTAGCCGACAATAGGGCTACCGGGTTCCACGAGAAAGACGAGACAACAGAAGAGAAGGACCTGCGGTTGAGGCAAGTGGCGCTTGTGAGACTGTTTCAAGAGATCAACATTGTTCCGTCTCGAGGCAACGCCGCTGCCGCCAAGGACGCCAGGAAAGACCTTCTTGAAGCAGCAGATTCGGCCGAGAAGAAGGCGATGGACAAGGCCAAGGCTGGGGACCACAGCACTAACGGATCAGCTTCTCCTCCCGAAGAGGCTGAAGAGGGTCAGGAGCTCGAGCAAGACCAACTCGACGCGCTGTACAAGAAGGCCCAATCCTTCGACTTTAACACCCCCGAAGCTGAACCAGCTGACACCTTCGCCATGACCTTGCGTCCATACCAGAAGCAGTCGCTGTACTGGATGCTGGCCAAGGAGAAGAACCAGCGCACAGAAGACCGCGAAACATCCATGCATCCCTTATGGGAAGAGTACATGTGGCCGACCAAGGACCATGACGATAAGGACCTACCTGTGGTTCCTGACCAACCCTGCTTTTACGTCAACCCATACTCTGGCGATCTGTCACTGGACTTCCCCAAGCAAGAGCAGCATTGTCTTGGTGGAATCTTGGCTGACGAAATGGGACTTGGTGAGTTTGCCTTTTACTTTTTTTTGTTTCTCTGACCTTATCTCCAGCTCACAGTCGTGTATTGCAGGCAAAACCATCCAGATGCTTTCTCTGATTCATTCACACCGATCCGAAGTAGCCATCAAGGCGCGGGAGGCTGGCCCTACCTCGGTCAACAACCTCCCACGTCTACCAACAGTCTCTGGACAGAAGACCACCGTTGACGCTCCGTGCACAACCCTTGTGGTTGCCCCCATGTCCTTGCTGGCGCAATGGCAAAGCGAAGCTGAGAATGCTTCCAAGGAGGGCACTTTCAAGACCATGATGTACTACGGGGCGGAAAAGAATGTCGATCTGGTGACCATGTGCTGCGAAGCCAATGCGGCCAACGCTCCAGACGTGATCATCACCAGCTATGGAGTCGTCCTCTCCGAGTTTACCCAACTCACCACCAAGAATGGAGACAGACTCAGCAGCCGCGGGCTTTTCTCCCTCAACTTCTTCCGTGTCATTCTGGACGAAGCACATAATATCAAGAACCGCCAAGCCAAGACCTCCCGCGCATGCTACGAAATCGCCGCCGAACACCGCTGGGTCCTCACCGGAACCCCCATTGTCAATCGTCTCGAAGACCTCTTCAGCCTTGTCCGTTTCCTACGCGTTGAGCCATGGAACAATTTTTCCTTCTGGCGGACCTTCATCACCGTCCCCTTTGAGTCCAAGAACTTTGTCCGCGCCTTAGACGTCGTCCAAACCGTCCTCGAACCGCTCGTCATGCGCCGCACCAAAGACATGAAGACCCCCGATGGCCAGTTCCTTGTTCCGCTTCCGCCCAAACACATCGAGATCGTCGACATCGAACTCTCCGAGCCTGAAAGGGCAGTCTACGACTACGTCTTCAACCGCGCCAAGCGAACGTTCTTTGACAATATGCAGGCCGGCACCGTCATGAAGGCGTTTACCTCCATTTTTGCACAGATCCTGCGGCTCCGGCAGTCCTGCTGCCACCCTGTGCTTGTTCGCAACCAGGAAATCCTCGCTGATGAGGAGGAAGCCAATATGGCCGCTGACGTTGCGGCGGGGTTGGCAGACGATATGGACCTCCAAACTCTGATCGAGCGCTTCACCGCCACCACAGACGACGCCTCCGAAACCAACAACAACTTCGGCGCTCACGTTCTTAGACAGATCCGTGACGAAGCAGTCAACGAATGCCCCATCTGCGCCGAAGAACCAATGATCGACCAGGCCGTGACAGGATGCTGGCACTCTGCGTGCAAGAAATGTCTGCTCGACTATATCAAACACCAAACCGACCGTAACGAGGTCCCGCGGTGTTTCCAATGTCGCGAGCACATCAACATCCGCGACATCTTCGAAGTCATCCGCCACGATGATGACCTGGAGACATCCTCTACCCCAGGGGCAAGTCCCGAGCCGCGCATCTCCCTACAACGCGTGGGTGCCAATGACTCCAGCGCCAAAATCGTCGCTCTAATCTCGCACCTCCGCACCTTGCGCCAAGAGCACCCCAAAATGAAGTCCCTAGTAATCTCCCAATTCACGTCCTTTCTCTCGCTGATATCCTCCGCCCTCACACGTCACAAAATCTCTTTTCTTCGGCTGGATGGGTCCATGTCCCAGAAGGCCCGCGCCGCTGTTCTTACCGAGTTTCAATCCACCAACAAGTTTTGCGTTTTGCTTCTCAGTCTCAAAGCCGGTGGTGTCGGGTTGAACCTGACCAGTGCCAAGAGGGTCTACATGATGGACCCGTGGTGGTCCTTTGCGGTGGAGGCGCAGGCGATTGATCGTGTGCATCGCATGGGGCAAGAGGATGAGGTGAGGGTTTATCGATTTATAGTGAAACAGAGTGTGGAAATGAGGATGTTGCGGGTGCAGGAGAGGAAGAAGTTTATGTGAGTTTGTCCCTGGATCAGTGACTTGATGACATTGAGTGGAGGGAGGTAAAAGGCTGACCTGACTTGACTGCAGAGCAACATCACTGGGGATGATGTCAGACGAGGAAAAGAAGATGCAGAGGATCGAGGATATCAAGGAGCTGTTGAGCTCAGACTAAGCGTATCGATATGCATGCCGGATGTCAGGGGAAACTGAAATCCAATCCATTTTCGTTGTTAGGCGTCCCGAGGTCCTTTTCTTGCATGCAGGGGCGTCCGTATACTTGTCTACCGCATACATAGGGCCATCTCAGGTCTACGTAGAGCAATAAAATCGCGCATACCAGAGCCCCAATTCCAACGTTGGCAGCAAGCAGGTCCAGCGACCCGGATACCTGGGTGACTCTACGACTACGGGGACAGCGTGGAAACTTCTGAGTTTTGGAAATCTGGATGGTCGGGTCGTTATGATTGTCGCCATCAAAGTTGATAAATCAAGGTGCCTTGTCCCTGACATACCTAGGTATAGGCGTGTGACATAAACAGCTGGACGATTCTGAATCAACTGAGGCTTTTGCGAGCACGCGGCCACTACTACGTTCTTGGTACCCGATCCAACCCGTCCACTTCTAGACTTGGCGCTTCCGCCTTTTTGCTGCCTCCGGTCTTGTAAGCGAAGTGTCTGGAGTGATACCCTGCTGCCCAGCGTTGCTTGATCGGCTGTCCTGTTCGACCGACTTTGAAGCGGGGTCGGCCTCCGACATTAAGCTGCCTGCATCCTGGGACAGGCCGGTTGCCCCAGAGAGCGGTGGGACAGCAAGATCCAATTCCGCCGGCAATTGATCGATAGCAGAACAAATCTTCTTATAGTGAGCGGGCATCCATATATCGTAGATATTCCTAATAATTCGATAGGATGTCCATTTGTCCTTCCCGTCCAAGGCAGTGAAATTGAATTCTTGGATTGGATAGCGGTAGTATTCATTCTCCTGCCCGTTTATTACCGGGTAGTGACCGTAGATAGATACCCATTTCTCATTATGTGAAACGGAGAAGGCGAGGATTTGCCGATTGACCTCATCCTCGCGCTTGATATAACGGAAGAGTTCGACAATAGCCCGCACCGCAAGGGTCATGCTATGGGCATTCTGCCGGTCTGCGACTTCGAATACGCCGCTACCACACTTCACTTCACAAGTTAGGAATGGGAAGTACATGTAGTGCGTAGATAGAAAGAGTGACTGATCCCCGTCGAAGATATTGCCAATGAATGGTGATAATTTGTTGAGCTGGTCCTCGGTGAACGCTTGACGCTTGAAACCTACAGCGTAATCAGGTTGTGGACGTGGATTAGCAAGCGGAATCGAATGTTTCCACCCTTCGTTGACAGTTTCCGTTAGGATATCAAGGTGCTTTGCACCGAATTTCGAAAGAGTTGCAGCTGAAGGGACAATAAGCCGAGCAATGTCTTGAATCACCCGCGCCTCATTTTTGTCGTGAAGGTCCAGGCACGTTATTTTGAAGATATCGTCTCGAAAGAGTGTGTCGCTTGGAATTGGCTGCGGAGTTTCGAGCAGAGAGCGAAGAAGATCCTTGTTAGCACTGGCTAATCCTAGAGGATCTTCGCGCAAATAGCTGCGTTTGGTCTCGAGCAAGACCTCAAAGAGCCGGCCTTGATATGGGACGGACTTCTCCTCCCTCGGCCCGGGCGTCGAGTTCGTAATGCCGGTGATGGTAGAGTTCGATCTCTTACGGGATAGAGGAGGTGAAGGTTTCTTTCGCGCAAGTGGACGGCCTCTGGGGGACTCCATCTCCGACGTGTCTTCGGGCCAGTCCTGTTCCTCTGGCCAGTGTCCGCGCTCCGCCCAGAATGCAATGGGGTCAACGTGTTTGCGTTCTTGGTCCGAGGCTGGGCTAGGGTCGGGCTCGGGCTCGGGCGCGTTCTCGGTCGGATGCTTGCGCCTACGTGGCTGTTTGGGAGCTGGGCCGGGGCCGGGCTCGGGCGCGTTCTCGGTTGATTGCTTGCGCTTGCGTCGTCTGTTTTGAGGCAGATGCTGAGACCAAATTTAGCTTGGGAACCATGACAAGGCATACGAGAGAAGGCACACCTGATGAGACGACGTCTGGCTGATTGGCGCCAACAATGATTGGGCTCGAGTGCGAACCATGATGACGACAATGGGAGGGAGGGAGAGGTCTTGATTATATCTTCAAATAAGAGTATGATGGAGTTGGGAGTCTAAGATCCTGGTTGTCCCTAAGAGATGGCTCCGGCCAACGACGGGACGGGAACGCGCCAGACACGGGACCCACTATTACTGTCGCGCCAATAGTGGTGTGCCATAGTACATGCTTACCTAGGAACTCTCATTCTCCGAGTTGCCCAAGCTGGCGGCTTTGTATGTACCTCGCTAGTCATGGTTGAAACAACTAAAATGTAAGAAAAATTGAAAGTATGATTGGTTTGGTGAAGGAAAGAGGAGACGTTCATGGAGGACGATTAGAGTGGATATACTGACGTGGGTCGCTTAGCGTACCTTAGCTCAGCGGCAACAACAACGACGGCCAGCCACACTACCTCGAGAAGTACGCCTCGAATCATCAACGGGCATCTGATGAAACGTCCCAAACTCTGATGCCAACACAGAGCTGCTTCCATTGGGAAAGCGACTAGAATGCAAAAGACACTAGCCGCCAAGCAGGCAGCAAGCAGGCAGCAAGCAAGCCAAAACCACGGACAACAAACCAATCGGCACAATTGCCCACACCATCGTCCCTAAACAGATGCAGCAAACCAAGCCCCCAAAATGGAAATGGTTGTCGTCTTCATCGTCCTTGTCCACCGAAGCATAATGATATAGCGTGTGTGACGATTGTGAGGACTCGGACTCGGACCCATATCCAACCAGGCTCGTATCATCATCATCATCATCATCATCATCATCTTGACCTAAGTCTTCGTTGCTGGTGTTGTTGGCAGAATAGGTTCTGACTGATTCTCACCCACAAGATCCGCCATCACTTGATAGTAGAGGTAGGTAGGCACCCTCCATGGCCCCGCCCTTCATCGCGTATTTGCGACGGCGGTAGCCTCTTGCCGCTTATCCTCCTCCTCCTCCTCCTCCTCCTCCTCCTCCTCTCTCTCTCACTCTCTATCTCTCTCTCTCTACCCCAACATGCCGACCAATGCCGTTCACTCCCTTCCCCCTTCCCAGATACCTCAATGTTGTCCTCTTCGTCCCCGTAACAACTCACAACTTCCCATCCAATCATCCTGGCTCACACGCCTGTATTCGACAATGTTCCGGCGGCCCATTGGGCTGGCTGCCCCGGATCACAGCTTTGGCAAAGGCGCGGGTAGGCGTGAATGTCTCGGTCTTCACGCACGAGCCAGGAACTAGTCCGACTTTTTCATTGACACTGGGGGGAGAGACGGCCCCACAAATGCTGGTAGACGGTTTTAGGTGGTATGCCGCACCGCTGGTAGGGAGAGTCTGGGGATCGAGGCCGGGATTCTAGGGAGGGTTCAAGTTGAGCGTCGGAGCGGACAAAGAGGTGGAATGGTTGGGTACTGGTATCGGCTACCCAAGCGAGGGGAGAGGAGGTTGCGTCGGATGACTTGTGAGGTCACAATGTGTCCGGGAGCCTGAATTCTGATCCCTAAGCTTGATCCTTGTTTTGATGAGGTGTTGAGATTGAGGTACACCGACGAAGGGGAGTGGGAACCCTACCACTACGTAGGTAGGTCTGGTATCTAGAGGTATATATTTCAATGACGCCAGCTGTACGGCATATATGTATTCGATCTCCGAAATGACAAACGTGGTGTCTTCAGATTAATGCGGAGAGTAGTATGGATGCCCGGCGGTCGAATGGGACAAGACCTTTGAGAACGTGCTGGAAAGTGGCTGAGCTCTGCTTCTGAGTACCTACCTACCTACCTAAACATGTACACGAGCGGGACACAGCCAGGCGCGGCGCACACATATCGCGGTATGTAAGCAACGCGTTGACTACAAGCCGGATGTGGAGATGACCAATAAATGCGCGGTGCAGTTCTCGATGCTATGTCGGCTGTCGTCCATTTAATAGGTAGCCAAGGGAGACCAGTCTAGTGCATTGGAAATCCAAAACATGCCCCTCGAAGTTGAGTTGCTGGTCTTTCCCCATTCATGGTCACCTCCCCAGACCTTATATAAAAGGAGGAGTAAGGGCCGTAAGGAGAAGCCATCATAGCTATTCGAGCGTGTTGTTGGTGCATCACCCACATCACGTCTCACACATGACAGGCGATGTGTTTCCGTTAATGTTGAACATTCCGGACAGTAGGCTTCAGCGGTACTCCCACACACTCTATTCGAAGATACTCGGTGGGCTTAAAGCCTTGCAACTCGGTATGTGGACTAGCGACGGGTATGCTTGACGTTCCGAAGCGCTGACCATAAACGTGGAAGGGGCACAGATGGGCGAGGAAGTTGATAATGCAATCCACATCAAGAAGAGGTTCGAGGTACGACATGCATGGCGCCACTGGAAAATGAGCCTGGCCGTCAAGGTTGCCTTTCGCTTGAAAGTGGTTCGTCAGTGTGCAGCAGCTCATGACCTTGGAGAAGATCGCTACAGCCAACGAAATGGCAACCAACAAACATATCAGTTAACGAAGAATCTTCCAGCTGGCGTCCGGTGGCGAGCCAAATCCTGCAGCGTGACAGGCGAGGCAATTCCAGCTGTCCAGCTTGCTCCGCTACAACCCGCCGGGCCGCCTTCAGTTGCATGCCACTCGGATCAGGCATATCCGGGTCAATCACCCGTCAGCTGCCGTTGGCAAAAATATGGGTGTCCTGCATGGCGGCCGTCGTTGGTGGCATGAGCCGCGTGCGTGGCTGGTTGGTTGCCGTTGGCGGACATGGGGACGTCGGTTGCCGTCGGGTGGCTGAAAGAAACATGTTCTGGAAGACTTGTTCGCGCGGTGTAACGTTGGGGTCGTGATGACCTTCGGTCCAAGGACGGAAACAAGACTTTATCACAAGTTTCCAGTATGCCGTCAAGGTCCTCCTCGTAAGTTACGAATCAGGACACGAGCTCGGCTGCAGACGTGTCTCATGCTGGTGGTTCTCATGTGCGTGTCGACAGCGTACGGTATGTACCTTGCAGTCGTCATGAAGTTGCGGTGTTTGGTTCGACGGTCGTCGCGGTCCTGCGGCTCTGCGGCTTTTGCGTTTACGTACTAGCAGCTTGCTTGCGCGGCTCGACGCCGACAGCTTGACAAAATATCTGACAACAAGTGAGCAGTTAGCGTCGCATCCAGACCTCTTCGCTTGGTGGAGGATGGGTCCTTTGTTTTGTTAGCCCCTTTTCTTGCCCTGTTGCCATGTCATTTGAGCTGGGATCCATCATCATTACTCGAGGGACATCGGATGTCGTTGAAATTCCAAAATTGCGGGTGTTTGCTTGAGCCGAATCACATGGACTTTTTCGAGATTTCTTCGGTTACCCTCGGCTTGAGTTGTCAACCGCATTCTTTTCCCCCTTCTGCTGCACTAACAAAAAAAAAAGAAACACAAGGACCTCGCTCGCCGAGCGGCGAGGAAGCCCCCTGAAAGAAATTTGTTCTTTTCCCTGCTCTGGTTTCCTGATTCGTGAAGGTCCTTTGGAGAAAAAAAAAAAAAAAAAAAAAAAAAAGGGTTGTTCGACTCTGCCCTACCGCGCCCTACCAAGCTGCCAACCGGACAAGGACCCCTCAGCCCGTGCACTCGTTCCTGGCAGGGAGCGCGCAGTCCACACATCAAAGCGGCGTGGGGCCTGAAAATAACGTGCACTAAAAAATTGTTTGAAAAGCCTAACTCGATCCACCAAAAAAGACCCACCTACATTTAGGGTTCCACTTGTGTACCTTTGTGTGGTGCCGTTTCCTGAACTTTTGTCGACGGTGAGGGTCGCGGTGAGACCGGTCGTTGGAGCACCGTAGCAATGGCAGTAGGGAGACGAGCAGGGAGACGGTGGTCATCTGGTTTGAAGAGTTCTCAAATCCCACTTTTGCGATTTTCGATCTCGATCGTGCGTTTCGATTCGTGACGACTTTGTGGGTTCGCTCGTTTCGTCATTTCGAAGTGGAATCTTTTCTTCGAGTCCCAGGATGAACGACTGGTCCGAGTTTCCTGCAAGTGTTTGTTGTACATATGTTGGCCTCAATTCGTGTGCATAGAGTCTCACCTTTTCCATTAACTCGAAGTTTTTGAGCCGCAAGAGCTGCAAGAGCCTCGATGCATATCTCTCATTGGACAGCACAAGACTAAGCCCTCCCGCGACAAGATCTTCAGCACCTAATGACTTCACAGCTCAAGTCTCTACAGTGTACAGCATCGGGTTGTCTGCCAAGACATGTCGTTGGAAGACTCGACGCCCTCCAAGACTGCATCCGGCTGTCTGGACCCGCTAGCCCCGTCACCCCCAGTCACGAACCCCGGCGGCCCCATGTTTCCCTTACGTTTTTGCGGAGGATTTCTCGGCGTGCTCCATCGCTGAGGCCCTGCACAGTCATCGGCCGACTCCGAAATTCCTCTTTTCGGTTTTCAATGAGGGAGGGCGATGTTCAGGCACCGTTCGACCACGGACAGCCGATTCGACGCAGGTACAGTACACGTGTGGTGGTAACAACTATGTAGGTAGCTGAGGAGTAATGGGACCCGGTGTCTGAAACGGGCCATTTGTAACCAAATGGGTGAGCATAAGGTGAGGTTTCACCGACTATTTCGGTGTTCGATGAAATGGAAAACTTCTTTTTGTAGCCCCGGGCCTGGCGAGCGGTGTTTCCGTGTCCCCAGACTTGAGTGAATGCGGCAGCATTGAACACAAAGCGGCTTGTCGGACCGTGTCCGTTTTCACCATCTGATAACCCCGCAAGGGCCCATCTTCGAAGGTGAAGAGGAGTTACTGAGTTCATGAAACAAATCAAAAGCAACAACAACAAACATGTGGACCACAACATCATTGTGTAATTTCTTGTGCATTTTGCGCATTTTGCGAGCTCTTTTGTGACTGACAGCTTGCAAGCAGTGTCTTCCGTTGTCACCACCAGTCATCAAGACCAGGTGGGAGTCACAACAGGCCAGGCATTCTTGTCATCATCACCATTGGCTTTCAGTAAGCTTCCAGGAGTCACTTGCCGTGTGACACCACCACGGTCGTTGAAGGCGCAATATGTTTGGCCTGCCATGGGTGCTAAACGGCGGGCCATTAGGTAATAGATTAGCGGCCTGCATGCACTGCATGCGCTGGACATGTCGTTTTGGGTTTTGTGAGGCTCAACATTGCAGCTTTGTCACTTTCCATGTCGCAACAACTTTTAGCTTTTCCGATGGGGGGGCCTTGGGCCACAAATACCGCTTTTGCAATGAAACTGTAAAATACGTGTATCGCCAGACGTCCTAATGCTTTACCACAGCACGTTTCCAGTTCCACCCATCTGATGTGGTTCGGCGGGGTGTTGCTATTTCTGTCACTTTCCATGTTACAGTACTAGAAGTCTTCCAAAATGAACTTCACCACCCTACATGTAAGAAGATGAGCGAGTTTGCGGTGTATACGGTGAAATCCCCGCTGTTTTCGAAACAGGAACCAGATGCAAAGGGATTTCGTGGATCTCCTTGGCCTACGGTGGCAGCCAGGGCCCACGGGAACTTCTTTGGGCAGCGACAGCGTTCAGGCCTTCAGGGGCTCGACGTAAACCCCGTGGGAGAGTTTTGTCTCGCGAGTCGAGAGTCTCGGAAAGTGAATTCCTACTGTATCCGCTGATCCTACTCGTCCTGTAGGGCTGTTGTGGCAGATCTCCTGTTCGTAGGGCTTCTGCGGTGAGCGCGAATCGACGCTGGAATACCCGGACAGCTCGGTCTCGGGAATCTCGGGGCATTCCTAACACATGCAAGCGAGCGACAGCGACCTGAGGCTTTGTCAACCGATGGAAATACCCAAGGTACTGTGTATGTCGTCGGCTCAAACGTACGGAACGCACAACGATCTTCCAAATAGACAAGGACGGACATCTGCCAATCATGCCGTGCCCGTGGTGCTCGTGACGGGAAATGACAGTCGTATGGAAGTGTCGGGCAAGTAGACCGCAGTGGTGGTGTCAGTGTGGATATTGCGATCCCTAAGAATATCCTTAATAGAGGCATAAAAGAAAATAACAACCATAACAACAATTGCACTGGTAACAAAACCGACAAGGTATGGTCATTGTAGGTATACAACAACCTTCTGGGTGTTATGGTTCGCAAGCCTTATTAGAGGTACCGTACGCAACTGAGCAAGGACATCAGGTCCGGCAGTCTTGGCCTCGGTGGGTGAAGCACCGGGAAGAAGCTGCTTTTCCCCGGATTTCAGCCTGCTGAAACCTTAGGTACGTAATGGAAGCCCCGGACGGAAAGCGGGCAGGGCGGGAATGGAAACACGTAACGAATAACCTCAAGGAAAAGAAAAGGGGGTGCTACAGTCCAGCATCTTGGTTGGTTTGTGTTCCAGATCTCCCCCGCCGCGTCCACTCTTGCATTGACCTGAGTGAGGCCCATGTGCGGTGCCTGGTGGCCCTGAATCGGTCTTGGCCGGCGGTAGGATCTCCATAAAGTCATTGTCGCGTCTTTCGGTCGAAACACCTCATCGAAACTCGAGAGCACTGAATTTCCATGGGGGGTACGTATCTCTATCTACCTCAATGTTACCTGATGGAAGCTCCATTGAAACTGAATTTGTGGAATTTGTCAAAAAATTGAAAGCCGTTGGCTGCCCGAACAAGGCAGGCGATACCTCTACTACATACCTGATCCCTGAGTACGTGCCCGTACAGCCGTCAAGGTTCTGAAAATTCTTGAGCGGAGTGCCACCGTAATGCCTGTCCCCGGTGCTTGAATATTCAGTTGGGGCTAACGTCAAGGACTCCTTCTACAGAAAACGGATGTACGGGTAGGCCTACAAGTCCCAAATTTTGTAGGCGAGAACTTAGAGGCCCACCCACCTGTTAGCGCCACTTTCCAGGGCATCCGCGCCCGGGCTTTCAGCGGCTTTGGTTGGTGGGGGTGAATCTGGAGGAAGAATTGAACAGTCGGGCAACAACGACTTGCAGTCGTTGTTGGGTTTACACGTGTACTTTTTATAAGGTTCAAGAGGGTCACAGCTCAATTGAAGAACATGAACCAGCAAGGAAGAACCCCTTTACTTCATCTTGTGCTAGGTACCTCTAAGGGAGATCACCCAAGGGCACAGCAGATCCGGTCAGATCCGCGTCGCACTCGTCAGGACTCCCTTGAGTTTGTACTTGCCAAAGTCTCTACTGTAGCGAGAAAGACAGACTGAAATCAGAGGAAGGAAGTCGCCGTGATAGGTACCTCTAAACCTGGATGGCGGGCCGGAGTCAGTCGCACATTGTGGATTGAGGTTCAGTTGTTGAAGGGAATAAACAACCTCTGTCGCTGCTCCACAACCAAGGCATTGTGTGAAATTTTCATTTTTTTCATGTTAGCGCATTGCTGTCACGGTATGGTAACTTAGCAACTGGTCCCTTGGACGCAGTTTGAACTCTACAGTACTATGCATAGCTTATATGATGTTTGAACTGCCCTTGACACCTGACAAAAGCCCCGGCTTACTGTAATCCCCCGGTTAATATGAAGACGGGAATAGCGGGAGCATGAATCAGCCCTTTGCCGAAACACATTCCAAATTCCTTTTCGTCGAAGCTCCCCGCGCCATGCCAAATTGCGGGTGAAGCTTGGATGAAAAGTACATGGTAGAGGTACCGTTCATGGTAACATACATGTTCTTACGCTACACGGTCCATGGCTCCGGTGGGGTCCCGACGTCCGGTAGCAGATGCCGCGGAGAGCCCAGACTGCGTACTACAGTTGAGAGGCATGTACCGCAGGTACAAGTGACTTTGGCAACAACACACTGAAAGCGACCGAGGAAGAAGGAAACAAAGAGAAAATGGAGCCACAATACAGGGCGGCCTTGTTGTGCCCGGGCGTTAGCATGCCCGTGGTTGGGCCCAGATCCTGGCAGATCCTTGTGGTTCTTTTCGTGGGCCTTGTGACATGACACATAATTACTCGATGGAAATGCTCTTGACGGAGCATCCAATACTGCCCTGGATCCACATACCTTTTATAACCTCTTGATCCCTATGTCGTTTGTTCCTGGCCTTGCTTGTTGTGATCAGTTATCATTTGGTCTTCTCCTCTTATACACCCCTTTGCCTTAGTCACCATCGTCTCATTTGGCACTCACCGACCCTCTTCATCTTGTGTTTGCAACTGTCTCTGCCCAAGGTACGTACTCTACTTATATTGCTGATCTGGTACAACCGGAGATTCCCTCGACATTCGATCTGAGTATGTCATTGGATTTCCATGTGGCGCCATACTGACTTGGACACTTTCTAGCGTTACGTCAATTTCACCTTCCAGCTCTTAAAGACACCATATATCTGACCCTCAACGAACACTTCTCGAATCTCAGCTACTCGAGTTAGTCAAGGCCAGCACAACGAACAGACACTTCGTCCTTCCACATTGAAACTACGTCATTGCATTATTCAGATTCCTGGAGGTTTTCCAGAGCCCCCCTCAACGCCAACAAAACAGGGCACCGTTGCTGCAATTTTTTTTTTAGTTTGGTGGACATTGGAGACTCGAAGTGCATCGAAACCAAGCTGGATCGGGAAAGGCTGGCGTACCCACGGCACACACAACTGGACCTAAAAAGATTTGACAGATCTTGTGACGATCGAAAGAAACAAAGGAAAAGGTAGCATTCGCGGGACGCAACATCAGCCGACCGACCCTTCGAGTGTCTTCTCGCAGCGAATCCCATCGCCCAACACAAGCCCCGACTTACAGCGCACCTTCCCCCGCATTGGCAGGGGTAAGCAACACCAACCATGCCACACCGAGTTGTCGATTTCCTGAGGTCGTCGGCCAACACGCTTGAGTTCCAGGTCTCGACCTTTACAAAATCCGGCAAGACTTCCCGAAGGCGCGAGAGTCCGACGGGCGCTGCTCGCGTTGGTCACGGAATCACAGAACGAGTTGCGTTCGCCTCGAGCGAAGAAGAAGACAGCAGCAACACGACGCCACCACGATCCATGTCTCCTCTGCTAAGGTCCAGCGATTCTTCGGATAGCGCACACACCACCAGCACAGCGTCTAGCACTAACACGAGCAAAGAGGTCGTTAGCGCCAAGGACCACCACCACCACCACCACCACCACCATCACCACAAAGAAAAGGACCATCACCACCACAGGATATCCTTCCCGGGCATGCACTTCGGCCGTTCCAACAAAGATGTGCACGCCAACACGCCCGCCTCTCTCGACTGGAAGCTCGAGTCACCTCCAATCGTGCTCTACAATGACCCAGAATCATCCACGGGCGCGCTCGTCTCCGGCCAAATCTTTCTCAACATCAAGGACGACCACGACCTGCTAGACGTCGAGTCCATCAATGCCACACTGCAGATCCACGTCACACAAAAACGACCTTTCACTCACCACTGCCACGATTGCACCCACCAGTACACCGAGCTCAAGAAATGGCAGTTCCTCGACCACCCTCTCGTCCTTGCCAAGGGGCAGCACTCCTTCCCCTTCTCTGTTTTGCTTGACGGTCACCTACCAGCCAGCATGGACGGCCCTCTGACCTCCATCGCCTACGAGTTCAAGGCCGAGGCCCTGACCAAGGCTAACGGCACTTTGCAGCCAGTCATCAAGCTTGAAAAGGTCCTCGACGTCAAGCGATCCCTCGCCACCTCTGAAGTGCCTCACCACAGCATCCGCGTCTTCCCTCCCACCAACATCAAGGCCAACGTGCACTACCCCCACCACATCCACCCCACGGGCACCAACACGCTGCAGATCCGCCTGGACGGGATCGCTAGGCTCAACCCCAAGGTCGGCACGATGGAGTACTGGAAGCTCAAAAAGTTGACGTGGAGGCTCGAGGAGATCTCCAAGTCCCTGGCGCCAGCATGCGAGAAGCACGCCCCCAAGCTTCCTGTCCCGCCCACCCCGGCAGAGGGTAGTGATGGCCAGCCTCAGCAACCAAAGGGCCTGCCGAGAACCGAAACCCGCATCATCGGCGAGAAGACCATTTTCTCTGGTTGGAAATCATCCTACTCTTCGGCTACCGATTCGCACATTGAGCTCGAACTCGACTACTTCATCTCCAAATCCCATGCCTCCCCCGCAGTCTGCGACACGCGATGGACCGCGCCCGGCACGTCCACGTCGCACGAGGTGTCACACCAGCTAATGGTCGAGATGGTGGTCAGCCAGGAGTGGGCGCCGGTGGGTAAGCCCAACTTGGTTACGCATACCGGCGTAGGTAGGATTCTCAGGATGCACTTCTCTTCTATCCTTACGGAGCGCGGAGGCATTGGTATCTCGTGGGATAACGAGGCGCCGCCCATTTACCAGGACGTGCCCGAAAGTCCGCCAGCCTACTCTGAGCTGATGATGGCTGGTGAGTCGATGGACGGGGTGATGGAGAGTGACACGCTTATGTTGCCTAGCGGGCTGGGCAGTGCAGCTGGAAGTGGAAGGTCGAGCGCCGTGTCTAGCAGGAGGGGATCGGCTGAGATGCAGAGGAGGTGAAGAGCCCTGATGCAAAAGCCTTTTGGCCGCTGGTTGGGTAATCACCGAAAGGGCAAGGGTAAGTTCAGGGTGCAGATTGAAGTGAGGGTTGAGGTGGGGTTTGATTGGTTTTTGGGCTGTTGGTTCACGACTTTTGCGAGTCTGAACTGTGGGCGGGTGCCCGCTTCGGCCTCGAGCGATTCTCTCGCATGACCTTGTTCTTCTTCATTTTTTTTTCCTTTTCTTTTGTTTATACGTGGTTTCAACATTATACCCCCCCCTTGCACAGGCACCGGTTAGAGAAGGTTGCGGAGGTGACATTACGCACTCACCGGGTTGGCAACTGGCAGGAAGTTTTGGTTTAGCATGTTTTATTTACTTCTTGTCTTTTCTTTTTCTTCTTTTGGGTATCAGACGAGGGAGGATGTGAAGAAAATTTGGGGCCTGGATCGGAAGTCAAAAAGTTCTTTTGGGGTTTAACTTTTGTGTGTAGTATTCATTATCAGCATTGCTGTCTTCAACACAGCGGCATATTTACTGGCGTTTAGAGGGGGGATCAAAATGAATTGAATGGGCTGCCCGCGAGTGGCTATGAGGAGCATTGGAGTAGCTTTGATACAAAGCATGAAGCATATGAAACCATGTACTACTATAGAGTGTCAACATAAAGTGAACAAATGTAAACTCTATTACAGCAGTGTGCCTGTTCCATTCTGCCTGTAAGCGACCTAACCTGAACATGGTATCGGTGCTGTGAGTGCCAACGCACAAGGTCCGTCAACATCCTACATATCAAGCCCATGCTTGACGCCAGGATGTCACGATGTCAATAGGTAGTGTGACTCAACAGCCCGACAACCAAATGCTTCATCCATGTCACGGTCAACATCAGCAGTCTCTTCGCCTCCTGTGTCGGATGTCAAGCCAAGAGATGAGAAGTGTGGAGGAGTGGTTGGAGTGGACGGATGTGGAACCCGGGGCCGAGGTCGAAAGACAATGCCACCGTAATCGGAGCTCACTTGACCTGTTCTCCATGAACTGTTGGACGACGACACGCGTACATATACAGTACACCCACGCATGAATCATTCTCAGGACATTACTTAGCGAACAAGACCAGACAAGCATCCGCCATTCCGTCATCAAGACCTGAACTTTCCCCACAAACCGTAATATACCGGAACTTATTGTCGGGAGGTGGTACAATAGGTAGTTAAGAGGTATTTCCCTTGCTACATTAGCATCTGGTCTTCCGTTCGTGCGCTTGGAGCACTGAGCACAGAGCTTCCCGATCTCACGATTTTGGAAGCGGGAACCCCCAGTTCCGGGACCGGCGGTGGCAGTGCCACTACAGTAGTACTGACCTGGACCTCGACAGTCTGCTGTTGCCAGTGTCAATGCGGACCGGTCTCCCACGGTTTCGCGGGGTTCGTTGTGGGGATAGCTCCGGGCGGAAAGAAGGATAGAGGAAGACTGATGTTATGGACGTTATAGTGAGGTCATTGCCAGAGTCATCGCGGAGGGGCTGGGGAGGAGCAGAGAGCAGATAGTACTGTAGTAACCTCAGGTGTAGTCAGCTCGAAGAGGCTCTTGCCAGTTTGACAGTTGCTTCCCTTGTTGGCTTCAAGTGGAACTCTGCGTGAGAGCTTCAACGGCCTGTGACTCCCTCTGGAGGCCACGCCAAGTCCATGTGCCGCTGCTTCTCATTATTCATTCTCCCACAATCAAGAAGAAAACTGAAAAAAGAGTCGAAATGTGTACGAACAATGAAACCTAGGTAGTGAAGAATGAGCCGCTGCGATGCTATCGTCGCACGAATCCGGGGTGCATAAAGCCATGGATCCCAAGCAAGAGTTGGGGGTCTTGCAGTGATGTTGAACGGCAACTGCCGGCCGATTGGAGGTTCAAAGGATGCCTTGCCAAGAAACCAATGGCCAGGCAGCTCCAGGCCCGGCTCCAGCCGAGGCGTTTTCTCTTAGCAGTGCATCAGTCTTGCCGGGTTTTGCCAGCCGGCACCCCCCAGCTCTCCAAGCGGGGACCTTATCGATAAGCGGCTGGCATGGCGGGAACCTTAAGTTCGCCGCCGCGGTTAGTCACCGTCATCGATTGTGGGTAAGGCGACTGCTGTGTGCATCTTCCAACAGCACTGCAGGGGCATCAATTGATTTGGATGACTCTTCGACCGCTACAGTACCCTGACGCCCGCATATGCCATAGGTACATACCTTGGCTTCCATTCGGGTTCGACTCAGACGGCGAGAAGAACATCACCGAAACTTCGCTTCTACTTCAAGGCATACAAGAAGGCACACTCTTCAGCCTTTGCCATTACTACCTAGTTTTGCATCTGACATATACTCCATCTACTTGTGTCTTTGAAGCTCTTTACTTACCTACTTGTCATTGTCTGACGAAAATACCGTCTCACCGTTCACTACCTCTGTCTCCCACGTCCCTACAAATTAATATCAGCTTGAATACCTACTACCTTTCATCCCAACTGTTTCTGGCCCAATGATTCTTAGGATATATTCCATAGCTTACTTGTGATCTTTTCAACACTTGGTTCCTGACCCCTCTTATCGCTCACCTCCCGACCGCAGCCATGGCATCAAAACAGGCACCGCACGAACGACGAAAAGGCGAAGCTGCCCTTAGCGACTTTGCCGAGTACGTCGAGAGACAGCAAGCATTGCGTTATCCGAACAAGGCTGCCCAGAGCCAGACTGCGACAACATCAGCAGCGGCAGGCCCAAATTCAACGTTATCCTCAAAAATCGCCCCCGAAGTCGAACATCATGCTGAGCTCGACGACATCCTCGACAGCCTCAACCTCTCCGAGCCCGGTCCGCGAATAAGACTTCGCGACCTTCTGCTGTCCGCCCCTGACGATGACGCCTCCCTCCAGAAACTTGCCGACATCGTTGGTGAGCGGTTGGACGAAGGACACGGCGAATCCGTCTTCGACATCGGCTTCGAGAACCATGGCGAGAGCTTAAAGTTGACCAAGGAGGATTGGGAGGTGGCATACAAGAGGTTATCGCAGGCCGCAGCCCAGATTGATGCCGACTGCCAGCTGCTATTAACCAAGAACTTGGGCGGCGATCTCGACGGTACCCCGACCCGCGATGGCGACGTGAGCGGCAAGGTGATGATCCGTCGACGGCCGTCCGCAGCCGAGGAGGTTATCGAAACGCGAATAGCAGTCGTGGGCAATGTCGACGCTGGCAAATCCTCGATGCTGGGTGTTTTGGTCAAGGGCGACTTGGACGACGGTCGCGGTCGCGCACGCGTGAATCTTTTCCGACACAAGCACGAGATTGAGACCGGTCGTACGTCTTCCGTCGGCATGGAAATCATGGGCTTCGACTCGCACGGTCAGACCATTCTTTCCGACACGCCCGGTCGCAAGCTCTCGTGGGAGGAAATAGGCAAGCGCAGTGCGAAAGTAATCACTTTTACCGATCTTGCTGGGCATGAACGGTATCTTAGGACGACCGTCTTCGGCTTGTTGTCATCGTCGCCAAATTACTGCCTGCTAATGGTAGCGGCCAACAACGGGCTAATAGGCATGTCCAAAGAGCATCTTGGTATTGCTTTGGCGCTGAACGTGCCAATAATGGTGGTCATTACCAAGATCGATATCTGCCCGCCTAACATCCTGGAACAGACCATCACCCAGATCACCCGCATCTTGAAGTCTCCTGGTGCGAGGAAGATCCCCATTTTCATCAAGAACCATGAGGAATGCATCAACACGGCCACTCAGTTCGTCTCCCAGCGCATCTGCCCCATCTTCCAGGTCAGCAACGTAACAGGCGAGAACTTGAGCTTGGTCCGTTCGTTCCTGAACATCTTGCCGCACCATGGACGGTACGACGCCGACGCGCCTTTCGAGTTCCATGTCAATGACACTTTTAGCGTCCCCCACGTCGGCACGGTCGTCTCGGGAATCGTCAAGTCGGGGGTCATCCATGCGGGTGATGAGGTTTACCTGGGGCCGGATGGCTTGGGCAAGTTCACGACCACGGCGATCAGGTCGATTGAGCGGAAGAGGATAGGCGTCCCGGCGGCGAGCGCGGGCCAGTCGGCCAGCTTCGCGTTGAAGAGGGTCAAGAGAAAGGACGTTCGTAAGGGAATGGTGGTGCTCTCCAAGACTGAAAGTGGACCGCCGAAGGTGTATCGGGAGTTCATTGCTGAAGGTAAACACGCCGCTTCCTTTTGCCTTCACTTTTCTCTGCCCCTTGGTGCCATTAAAAAAATTCTGTATGTATCCTAACGTGCAATAGTCCTCATCCTTTCCCACGCAACCACCATCAAAACCAAATACCAGGCCATGCTTCATGTCGGCCCCGTCTCCCAGACATGCGCCATCATCGACGTTGATCGTCCGTTTATCAGAACCGGCGATCGGGCTACCGTCGCGTTCCGGTTTGTCCAAAGACCCGAATATCTAGTCCCGGGAGACAGACTCCTCTTCAGAGAAGGCAGAACCAAGGGGTTGGGTATCGTCAAGAGTGTAGGGTATGATCCCGAACGGCCGTTGGGCGGGGTTAATGTGGGTGAAGGGGGTGATAAGGTGGCTGCGGGCGTTGAAGATGTCAAACATGAGGGTGGCGGTAACGAGGTGAAGGTTGGTGCTTAGTGACCTGGCGCCTGGTGCTGGCTTGGCGTTGGGCAGATGATGTTGTGGTGATCCAAGTTGGGGGTCGCGTTATCTTTTTTGTTATACTTCCTTTGATGCATGGCCTCATCTCATTGTTTTGATGGCTCATATACGGAGCGGCGCAGTCAGGGCACAGTACAGAACTAGTAGTGACTCACCATCTGCAGATATTTAAGTAGTAGTAGTATGGACCACGTGGCTTTTGTATGTGTCTTGGTGGAAGATGAGTGACCTACGGGTATTCTTAAATGAACATATGAAAATTCTTGAGCAGCGTACTGTATTCTTTGTACGAGCGATCCTTTTCAGCCTCCTCAAAAGGAAGCAGATTGCCTGGCTATCAATGCTCCATGGCCGGGAATAACAATGGTATATCTGTGCCGTGATCTATCTTTCGGCTCCAACGACAAACGACGAACATGATGTGATGACGGTGATAGTCACATTTAAAGCCAACCTCTCTCCTCGTTTTCCTCTCTTATCCTCCTCCCGAAGCATGGTTACCGGTTTCCTTTGTAAGCGCCGCCCCTCTTGACCTGGAGGAAGCCACCACCTAGGTAGGCTAACGACGACCCATGTCCAACTCCCACTGAGACAAACCTTCGGCTGCTGACTGTCCAGAACCCTCCGTCGTTGCCGTTCCCTTTCCTTTCCCTTCCGAATGCCCCTCCTCTTCCCTATCTACCCCCTCCCAAAACTGCGCCTCATCCGCCACGTGCGATAAGTTCCACCTGCCGACGGGCAACCGGTCCTGGCCAAGCGGGCCACCGGAGAAGGGCTTGATGCCGTAGCGGTGGCGGAAATCGTGCTCGTCAACTGGTCGCTCCACATACACGGCCTCTTCTCAAGAACGGGTAAAGGGCGAGATGAGCACGACGGAGTCGCCGCGAACGAAGAGCATTTCGGACTTGCGGGAGATGGTCTGTCTTTTGTTAGAATATGAGAGTAACGGGAAGGGAAGAGCATAAAAAGAACAAAGTGGTATGAGAAGGAAAGCGAAAGGAGGGTGAGTATAACGGGAAAGGGGTGAGAGGTGGGTTGACGAGAGAGTGGCGGTGGGTAAGTGATGAGATGGCATACCTTCAGGTCATCCTCCTCGGTATCTTCATCATCCACGACGTAAATGGTCTCTTCGACTTCCCCGAGGACAAGGTTGCAATGGGAGTCGTAGGCCTACGTCACAGTATCCGAGTTAGCAATGAGTTCGGGTGGTGGTGAGTGAGGGGTAACGGAAAAGAGGTGACGACTGAAAAGGGGACATGTAAACATAAAGAGTGGACTTACGTGCAGACGGCCCTTGAGCTCCCTATCACCTCTCAGCTTGACGCAGACAACCTCATCAAGCAAAAGGCGGACGAGGTCCATGGGCTCGGAAACGGAGCCGGCATCTTCTACTGCGTCGGCCATTTTGTGTGATGTGTGATATCAAAAGAGCCAAAAAGACAAAAAACGAGTGAAGAGACAGAAAATAATGAAGTTGGCGTTGTGTTCCTGTTGTTGATGGCGGGGACCTCAGCTGCAGCGCCCTAGAACAGGAATGATGAGTCCGTCCAGTGCCAGTGACGGACGGCCCGGGGGGGGGGTTTCCATGCCTGCCCGATTGGAAGCGCTCGCTTCGTTGCGAATTGAGGTCAGTGCCAGCTGGTCGCATGCCAAGAGCAACTGAAGCTGCCCGACGCACTGACCGCTTCCTCAGTGAAAGCTTGACCGGTTCTTAAACGCTTATGCCAGAGCTTCGACTGGGCAAGATCTTGGCAGGAACAGGCGCCCAAAGTGACAGCAGGCCTTCCCCGGATTTGCAAAGGCATCGCGAGATCCATCGCACTTCTCCTCTTTGAGTTAGCGGGGTTGACTTACACCTCGACTTACACCCACCAGGGGCACTCAGCTTCAACACCGCAGGCTGAGCTTCAATTGCGGACGAAAGACGCCAATGGGGGTGGTGTACAACGCGCCGTCGACCCCAATTCGCAAACCAATGGCTGCCCTTCTCTCCTGTCGTGGGGTTCGAGCTCCTTCTCCGAAATCTCGACGACCAGCCTCCGCCGTCAACAAGCTCCAGAAGCTCCCCCATTCTACGACCCAAACAGCAAAACCCATCTCAGCAATTCCCTACCCAGGCAACTTTGCCCACCATGGACTCGGTCACCAACTTGATGGACCTCGACAGCCCCTCGAGCAAGACGAGCTCCTCCTCCTTCGAACCCTTCTCGCAAGACCCATCGTCGCAAAGAAACCGCCTCCGATAAAACGGTCGCCTTGGATAGACGGCTTCACCGGGGCCTTCAGACAACCCCACAAAATGCTCTCTTATTTCAGAGAGAACAAACTCGAAATTCTTCAACTTCCCCCAACAGCATTCAGCGAACTTCTCCGCTCCGTCGACCCCGTCGAAGCCATTCGCAAAGACCAAGATCCGTTGGGAGACATATGGGTCGACCCAGCCATGGCCGATTGGTCCCCCTTGGGGGCTCTGGTCAATAATTACGGCGTCAGAAAAAGAAACACCGAGATTTACCCCCTCGTTCACGAAGCTGCCTTTCGTCGATTCCGCTCGGGTTCGCCCCTTCTCTTGTCCGACTACAAGGTCCTGCTGCGATACGCCGGATCGATTTCGGACCCCCTCTTGGCCCGCAAGATCTGGTTCCACATGAACGTCTCTGAAAAGATGTGGGAGCGCCAGACGGACCTGTATGCCGAATTTCTCAAGGCCCGATTCTTGACGGAACCGTTGTACACCCAACACAACCGGCACGACTTCCGCGTCAAGCCTGTAAACCTGTTTCCCGAGAAGAGGTTTCTGCCGTACTTCACGCCTGATAACTTGTCTCAGCTGCGACAGATGAACTTTGACGAGACCAACAAGCGGCTGGACAGGTTTGGGCAGAATCCTGGCGCAGAGCACAAGGTGGATTACCTGATGAGGATGTTACGGCGGACTTCACCCGTCGATCTCGTCTTTGGCACCGCGCGAAACCGGTTACATCTACTGTCAGAAGAGTTCGTCTGCGCTGCTCTCATCGCCTACGCCAGGACAGGAGTACTGGAAGACGTACAGTCCGTTCTATACTTTAACTACAAGATTGATGTCTCTGGCTCCATCGAAACCGGCGACTTGAAGATCACCGGCGGGCGGCGAGACTTTCTGCCTGGCTCGCCCATGGCTCCTACCACCCGTCTTTTACAGACAATCGCCACCTGTTATGGGTCGAACGGCATGATAGCCATGGCGTGCAAGATGCTCGATCACGTTTCTGCCGTATACCGCCTGCCGATCCCCTCATCAGTCTGGTTTGAACTGCTAGAATGGGCCTACATCCACACCTCGCCCCGGGCAGCACAAGAGTGGAAGATCGTTTCGATCCCCGGCCACCGACTACACCGCAACGCAGTTCAACTAATCTGGGACACTATGACCTCCCCTCCTTACAACGCCACACCCGGCTTCCCGCAATACAAAATCTACGTCGAATGGCTGATCAAAAACAACAAGATCGAGCGCGCCATACAAATCATGCTCGACCTCGAACCTCTCTACCGCAAGCAAGTGGAAGAGCTACAATCCCTCTACCCCTTGCACGCTCTCGACCAAGCAGCCTTCAGCCACTCTCCAGCGCACGACACCCTCCTCTGGGAGCAAACCCTGCTTCGGAAAGACTACATCGTCCACACCTTTGCCAAGTGGTTCTCCCTCCTCTTCAAGCGCATAAAATCCCCCGTCCACCTCCCCGGCCCTAACAAACCCGCGACCAAGGTCAAGATCTTCCCCTCCCACGACATCTCCACCCGTCTGATCCCGCAACTCATCCATGCCTTCCCAGGCCTCTTGCCCGATACGATCCACTACGAGATTCCCACGGGCGTAGTGCGTTTTAAGCGCGGGGTGGGAGCGCCGCAGGGGTTCAGAGCGGAAAAGAGGTGGACCGAAGTCCGCAAGGCGGCGGTGGTGAGTATGGATTTGAGGCCGGAAACTGCGAGGGGGTTCAATCGACTGAGAGAACAGAGTTTGGACCTTCTCAATGGGGAGAAGTTGCAGAGGGCGGCGGGCGAGACGATGGAGACGTTGAGGCCGAGGGCGGTGAAGAGGGAAGGTTTGGAGCAGTTGGTGGAGGAGATACTAGGGATGGATGAGATGGCACGGAGGGAGAGGGAAGAGGAACAGAGGCAGATCGAGCAAGGTGTGATGAGTGAGGTAAGACGGAGGGGAAGGAGTGTCGAAGAAGAAGGGAAGAGGATGGAGAGAAAGAGGGCAGAGATGGTGTTGAGGTTGTTGACGTAGGTGGTTTTGAGGTTGGACGGGCTGTGTCCGAGGCTGAACAGCAAGGGCGCGTGGACTGATTGCAGTATTGATATTTTCTCTTGGCTGTGGTGGATTTGGAGGGGGATTACGACTTGATGAGGAAAAGTGTTTTGACAATATAGATACCCGAAGAGCGCATGTTTTTCTAAACTGCCGACGCGATGATGTTTTCTTTCCATAGGAGCTCCCTCCCCCGTTAACTATACTCATCTCTCCGGCTATAACCGCCGTTTCCGATCTTTCCGTCCTAACCAAAACAAAAAAGCAATCCTCATTTATCCCCATCACTCATTGAGGAATCTTAGTTGTCGGCCGTAGCTGGCTGAACAACCTCCCTAAACAAACTATTCACATACATATACCTACTCAGGCCAATCCACCCATACCTAAACCACCTCATCTGGCTCACATGTGCCTTGGTCATGGCCGCCCACGCCTTGTCCACACTCGCCCACCCCTCGCCAGGGATAAGGTTGTTCATAAATACCAAGCCGCCCGGCCTTTCGTGTTTATCCTTTTTTGTGATACCCGCTGACCATGCCCATTCCAACAGTGTAGGAAGGGCGTCCAGGATCCCGCTGTATTTGCGCCGCAGCGAGAGCGTGGGAAGTGTGTAAAGATCCACCTGCCCCTGCCCCTTTTCCTTGTTCTTCCCGGCCGTAGCAGCCAACAACTGACTCACAAACAACCTAGCGCCGTGGTAGAGGGAAATGTGATTCGGATGTCCCGAAATTCCGTGTTTGTCGAAAGTGATGATGGTGTCGATTGTGGGCTTCACTTCCGCCTTTCCAGCACTTCCCTTGTTCTTGGATGATCGCGAGGCGCTGGCGGAAGCGATGTTCGTGGTCTCTTTGAGTTCGGGAGCAAAAGCCGAGGCTAGCAAGTGGGAAATGCGCTCGGGGTCCCAGGATGTAGTCATACTGTCGGGGAAGAAGGGCGAGTCGATCACAAAGACGTCGGAGGGGGAGCGGAGGCCGAGGTAAGTGCCGGATTTGGCGAGTTCGCGCTTGCGCGTGGGACCGAGGCCTTCGGCATCGCCTGTTGTTCGGGGCTGGTTAGCAATTGTTGGAAAGGCAGAGAAAGATGGGCAAAGGTCGGATGGACGGAATAGGAGCGCTTACCGCTACTCAAACACAGAATCTTGACATGGTTGCCTGTCTCGGGCCTCGTGAGCGCCAGCACCGTCGGCGCAAAGAACATGGCCTCATCGTCCGGGTGGGCAATCAGCAGGCATATGCGCTTGTTGCGCAGGACGGGGAAACGTGTGGCGACGATGGAGACGGTGTAGATGTAGAGCGAGGGGATCACCACGGCGGCCAGGCTGAGGGCTGTTAGCCAGTTCATGGCGGCGCTGGCTGTTGTTGGCGACCTGGACTTGGTTGGACTCGGATGATGGCCGGAAGAAGTTGGGGTCGTAGCCTCATGACGCGGTGGTGAGTGGTGACAGCGGGTGATCCCCTGAAGCTTGGGCGCTATCGTGGCGTGGATGTGAGGCAAGCAGGGATATGTTTATTTTATCGAGGTCGGGCCCGCTTCCACTTGGGAGATGGCGGGCCCGGGCCCGGCGGATTGTGGGGGAGCGGAGGCCTAGAATAGCGTCAGTTATGTACAATGGATACTATCAGGTGCCTGTACTGTTCTCCAGCACAACGTTAACGGACTTCGTTGAAAAGGACAAGAATGGAAGGCAGGAAACAAATATGACGGGAGGTGAAGATTGGATTCTCCCGCCATCTGAGGTCGAATGGAAACATGCGGGAGCTCGATACCCATCGTACGGAACGGCAAGGGCCGACGGGAGGTGGGACGAAGACGACGGACTAAGGAGGGATGGAATGTCTCACACGAGGCCGGTTGGCTGGAGTCACGACCTACATACTTGCATGCAAGGGAAAGAACATGGAATCATACCCCTAAGAATTCCCCCTTATCCTTGACTGCGTGTGTTCATGGGGATGCGGGGAGGCGCGTGGTTGTTGAGGTTGTAGAAAGAGGGAACAAACAAGAAATGGAAGCTACCTCTGAGTATCCTACTTCTGGTTGCCTTCCTTGTCTTCCTCCAATCCACACCAATCACAGACCTGGACACTCGGAGAATACTTGGAAAATTGATGATAGCCTAGAAGTTGACAATCTCAAACTGGAGTCACTACAGTAGACAGAGGTACACCAAGATGATTGTTCAGTTCCTGTTGTAGTTGAAACCTACCTACCTCAGTCTTATCGAGGCTTCCTTCTTATCGTACAAGTGGGACAATTGCGGGAGCTACCTAGAGGTAGGTAAGGAGGGTAGCTACGTAGCGGCCGACCCACTGGAGCTCCAGGGGCATCATTACCTAACCGTCATCCTCGCGTCTTCCGCCATCAACTACGGTATCTCACTTCCATTGCTTTCCCTCCGTGTCGTCGCACAACAAAACATTCTCAAGTTCATCATATTGCCAGTCACAAACACCAAGATGGGCAGAAAACGCGCCGAGTCTCCGTCCAATCTCAAGTTCCAGCAACCCGACCGCAGTGGACCCAAGGAAAAGACCCTGCTGGAGCTCGCCGAGGAAAGGGGACTCTTTGAGCAGGCGCGCAAGAAGCAGGAGGAAAACGACAAGGCAAAGAATCCCCCCAAGATCAAAAAGATGCCCATAAAGAAGCCGGAAAAGACGAAAAGCAAGAAAGACGACGACGATGACGACGAACCACTGTCTCCCGGAGCCGAGCGCTTCCTCGACACCACCCTCTACACCGTGAGCTTGGCCATGCTGCACTTCACCTTGGACGTCTTTGTCCAGAACCAATATTCCGCCGATCGCATCGTCTGGCCCAAGGTCTGGACGAGGGCAATCCAAGCCTTGTTGGGTATGTCAATACGAGCCCACCCACCCACGATATCACCTACTGACGTCTTCCTGCCCAGTCTTCGGCTTCCTCGTCTACACTCTCCACGCCCACTCCTCGAACCCGACCATCCTTCCTGGCCTACCTGCCCGCTACCAAAACCACCTCCGACAGGTCATCTTCTTTGTCATGAGCGTGTGCTCGGGATGCTACCTGATCCACATCACAAACACGTACGGATACCTGGCCGTCATGAAGCAAGCGCCACCCGTGGGTTGCTTGTGGGTGTGGTCCGTCATTGAACTCCAGCTTCCTTGGGCTGTCCTCAGCCTGGCGGTTGCAGGCACATACCTCAAAGTCAAAGGTTATGACATCAAGTGAGGTGGCCTGGTGGTCAGCACGGAAGAACCGGGCGTGATTCGAGGGGGGAGGGTGTTCTCGAGGCCAAGCAAACGGGTTCGGCAGAGGGAGATGCGAGGACTAGTGGCGCCAGTGTCGCGTTACGCAAACGGTTCATACGTGTGAACCAGTCAGCATTCTATACCACGAGGCAGACGCCACAAAGTCCTGTAAGTGGTTGGACAGAGTCCGCTTTCTTTCGGTGATTGTAGATGATCACAGGAAAGGCGGACGATAATGAAGCAACACAACAGGTTCGGGCGCTAAGATTTTCATATATCCCCTTCAAGCGTACATTGCTCTGCATTATTTGCCTATCAACCCCCCACCCATTCACTGCTTAATGGTAGTCTGACCTGAGGCGGCGGGGTGACACATGCACGTTTTGCAAACTTCTTCAATATAACCCGTACACGTCGACCATTGGCGTGTCTTCCCGGTCCACCATGTCAGATATCGTTGGACCGTATATGCAAGCCCAGGAGGATGAGCGCTGCAATGCAAATCCATTAACCTCTGTTTCCACAGCGTCTCGTGGTATCGAGGGGTAGTACCCCAGACCACAAGGCTGAGAGGGATGCTCAACCGGTCTGAGACGGACCGCAAGGGATGAGAGCCTCTGACGTTCAAATCACACCCACCAAGCACACGTCCGAGCACATTCGAGAAATACGAAAAAAGGGCGCTAGATATCAGCTCTGACAGGCGCTTTGGGCATCATTTTGGACGATCATCTCAAGTGGGCTTGTGAGATTGGTCTCGCCGCTCGGACTACCTGTTCTGGCAAGTTGAAGTGGCAGAGCAACACCGTCGTAGACCTGCTTGCCTTCTCGCGAGGAGACTGTAGTCGATGTATTGTATATAAGTCCCGGTCCGTTTCTGTGTCCGGTCAAGATGAAGTCCGGCTTCCTTTTCTGGTATGGGTCTTGTTCATTGTGTATCTGTCTTTTGCTACGTTCTGCTACAATCTTCGAGTGTACCGACTTGGTCTTCCTCTCTTTGATTACGATTCCGATTTCTATCGGCACCAATGACTATTGGCTGGACAAGATATTATTGATTTCGAGAGCTACGATGCGCTGGTCAACATTTCTGCCTGTTGGGGTTCTCGTGATCCAAGGACGTGCAATCCCAATGCTAGTGTAAGACCGTCGTCCTCGAAACTGCAACTATTGTGTTTGATAACAATTAATGAGAAATAAAAGTCCTCCATCCCGGGAGTTGTACCCTAACAACAACAACAACAACAACAACAACAACGGGCCTGACCATCATTATCCCAACCAGGACACCTCGTCCTCGTCATCCTCATCGTACCTCCTCCACCGAGCAGTGCCCACCGGCCAGGTAATCACCCACTGCACAACCCCCGGCATCATCGCCCTCACTTTTGACGACGGGCCCTACATCTACACCAGCCAGCTCCTCGACACGCTAGCCTCCTACTCGCCCCCCATCCGCGCCACCTTCTTTGTCAACGGCGCCAACTGGGTCTCAGGCATCGACGATGAATCCACGCCTTACCCGTCCATCCTCCGTCGCATGCTCAGCGAGGGGCACCAGATCGCTTCGCACACCTGGTCCCACCTGGACTTGACCACGGCCACGACAGCGCAGCGCGTCGAGCAAGTCACCAAACTCGAGGATGTGCTGCAAAGAGTGGTGGGTGTCAAGCCGAGATACATCCGTCCGCCGTATGCGACTTGCGAGAATGGATGTTTGGAGGATCTCGAGGGAATGGGGTTGCATGTTGTCAACTTTGATGTGGATACCAAGGATTACGAGAATGATAGTCAGGCGGGGATTCAGGTGTCAGTGGACAAGTTCAACAACGAGCTGGGAAGTAATCCGCAGACGGACTCGGCGATTGTCTTGAGTCATGATGTGCATCGGTGGACGGTGGAGAGGTTGGTGGGGGAGATGGTGGCCACCCTAAGAGCGAGGGGGTTTGGGACGGGCACCGTGGGCGAGTGCTTGGGAGATCCCCAGAGTGGGTGGTATGCTTAGATGGCATGGTTGGGTTGGATGTTTCTGCAGGTGGGATCTAGGGAGTAGGGATTGTATTGATGGTTCATGCTTGTGTACGTAGGTAGATAGCCTGGGCTTTGGGGAGGTTATGGTTTTGTGGATACCCCCTTTACTTTCGATATATTTGGATTTTGTCTATCTTGCTTGCTTCGAAGGCCTGGATATCTTGGTTTGGTAGGGGAAGGGTCGCTGGAGGTGTATATACCTAGGCATTTGGCGGATTCTTGACGGGTTGAAAGCACCGTTGTGTTGGTAACGAACAACGAACACTTTCTATCAAATTTAAGGTACCCGTACTGCCGTTCTCGGGCCGTCCCACCAGTTCGTTTCCAATAACAGGGAACGGGGATCCAACATCACCGATGTGAGGGTAGTCGTGATCTCCGAGCCCCGCATTTCCCCAAACAGCGTCATCCACCTTTAACACGACATCAACACATGTGCACTGTCTGTTCACTCCGATTTCTTACCACTTTGCCAGTTCGATTCAATTACATCCATCTCTTACACCATTAGAGTATATATTCGATACACACCAATCCAACTCGTATCTTTCAATTTACCCCCACATCTAGTCATACCTGCCCAATGAAACTGCAAGACATTTCCCTCACCCTCCCCCACAAACCCTCAGCCAGTCTGCGCATTTCAGCCCTCTTCCCTGGGACATCCATGTCCACCTCGAACTTTGCAGACTCCTTACCAGACATCGCAGCAGCTTTACCACCCTCATCAACCCTCCTCGTCTTCCTCAACGGCCTCATCCTCCCTCGCTCTTCGTGGTTTGAGGCCATCTCCCGCTTCTTGCGCATCCGCGACAAGCAGCGACGACGGTCTTCTACTTCGTCATCTTATTCTTCTTCCTCCTCCTCCTCCTCCTCCTCCAATACTGGATCCAAAACCGGTGTTGTGCCTGAAAAGAACGGGAGTCATGGCAACACATCCATGTCTGCGACGGCGGCGGCAGGAGAGAGTGCATATGAAAATGGGATACATGTACCCGAAATCATGAAAATCCCCAACATCCTCACCTACGACCGCTTCGGCCAAGGCGCCTCCGATCCCGATCCAAGTGATCCCGATCCGGCCGTGGACGACACGCCCTATGGACATACACCCGAGGACGTGGTGGATGACTTGCACCAGATGCTGCTCCTCGTCTCTCGCCAGTTCCTGGCTCGGGACCTGAAGGAGCTGGACGTGGTGATAGTGGCGAATAGCATTGGCTGCCCCCTCGTGCGGCTCTACAACGGTCGCTACTTCCCTGACGTGCGGGTAGTCGGGTATCTCTTTCTCGATTCGATGATGGCTAATTCGGACTTTGTTTCCGTGTTTCCCGATCCGGACGCGCCTGGGTTTGATCCTGCAAAGGATTTGAGAGAAGGGGTGGATGAGGAGGCGTTGAGGTGGACAAGGAAGCAGTTTAGAGAGAAGTTTCATCCGAGTGTGGGAAATCCGGAGAGGTTAGATCGGAGGGGGTTGAGGGGTCTACTTCCGTTCTCTGACAAGCCGAGGCTTAGATTACCCGTGGATGAGCAGGACCAAGGCACAACGAGGGAAGGGGCGAGGAAACGGATTGCCATACCAAGGGTGATAGTCATTGGTCATGATTGGGACGTCTTTGCAGAGCATAACGAAAAGGTCTGTTCCTTCCCTGCGCCATTCCCATTCCCATTCCCCTCCCATTGTCCAACGTGAAACTACCACCCTCTACCTACCTGCCAAACAGTTCTTCTCACACCACTTCCACCTCTCCCCAATTACAGGGCCCAATGTCCATCCCCAAAGCTGTCATCAACGGGTACATGAACCCGGCCTGGCAGCGGTACAACCAGGGGTTGACCCGTCTGGCGGCGGTCGACAGTGAGAGTGATGGTGACGAGAATGTGGTGCCGGTCAAGATTGCCAAGGGCTGTGGGCATTTTATCCAAAAGGACGACCCAGAGATGGTGGCGAGGGAGGTGGATTTGTTGTTGAGGCGTCTTGGGCTATAGCGGTGGTTGTGGTTGATGTCTCGGATGGCACGAGTTTGGATGGAATTTTGGGTCGGGTTTCAAAACTACCCGGCCGAAATGCATGTTTGGTGTATACCTCAAGAAACACCCACCGCATCTCGTCCCGCGCCTCCATGTCCCCAAGTCTTTGACAGAAGCGAGCATTTCAAAATGGCCAATCCATAACCGTCCTCTCCTCATTCCTCCTCGTCACCTGCACCTCATCGCCCACGCTGATCCATACTTCCGGCTCCCTTTCTTCTCGCTCTTCCTCTTGCTCTTGCTCATCCCCTCCATCGCCAACACTATCCCCCACGAATGCATACCTCCCAAACACAGGACTCCACTTGATCCCCGAATCCACTCTCCGATCCTTCATCAGCTTTTTGAGAACAGTCCCCATCTCCCCTTTGGCCGGCTTGCCCGTGTCGTAATCGACGTTAAGACTGGTGCAGCGGACGCAATTGCCTGTGAGGTAAAGTTTCGTTTTTGTTATCTTTGTCTTGCCGTTGGCGTTGCCGTTTGTCGGCGAGCAATTGGAACTCGAGGTAACGACAAGTTCACCCCAGTAATCTTCTGCCCACGCCTCCTCCCCTTCACCGTCCAAGACGAGGTTAGGGCGCATTTTGTACATTGGGACTTGCAGAGGTGTTGATTCGGAAGAAGTAGAGTCCATGTCGGGAGCGAGGCGGGCGGAGACGTTAGAGAGGGAAGATTCCGAGGTGATCAACAAGGGGGCGCAATCGGTAAATGTGATCCACGGCTTTGGCTTCCGGTCTTCTTCGCGTTCTGCTTGGATGGAGATCGAAACGGTGGGGAACCAGGAGGTTAGACTTGTTAGTGTGGAGAGCCATCCCCCTCCTCCTCCGGGCGGTTGCTGCTGTTGCCGGGACGTCGCTGGTGGCAGTAAACTCGTCCCCAAGATCTGCCTCTTCCCATCCCCAAGATAAACAAAAACAACCTCAAACCCAAACCGCTCCGAAAACCACCGGTCGTAATCCTCCCCAACCTGGTAGCACGTCGTCGGGCTCCCATGCAGATTTACCTCCATCTTCTCCAACTCGTCGATCTTCGGCGGCGGATCAAGCTCAACGGTGATCGTCTCCGTTTCCAGCCTCTTTAGCCGTTCCCTCTCTGCCTGCTCTAGCTCTTTTCCCAGCTCCTCTCCACTTTCACTACCTGTACCCTCGGTGGGTAGAGACGGGGCGTGCCATTTCACGAGAACTTCCTTCTGCCCATTATCGCGTGAAAGGATGGTCTGTTCGAATAATGCGCATTGCGGGTAGGAAGAGAGTTGCATCTTCTTCAACTCGGTCGACGTGGTGGAGCTGCTGCCATCGTTGGCTTCCGCTTTGGTTTTGACGTGGTACAGCATGAAGGTGCGATCATATTTGATGCCTTGGGGGGTGAGTTGGGCGTATTGGAGGGGGATGGGGCGGAGGGCTTTTATGGGGTAGACGTAGAGCTGAGGGACCGAGGGAGAGGCGTTAGTACGGGTGCATGTGGTGATGAGAGTTGAGTTGAATTAATGGCGTGGAGTGTGAATAGAGAGGCTGTGGACATGGAATAGAGGATGAAGAGTGTCTGGTGTTTTGAGGGTTGTGGACATGAGAGAAACGGAGAGACATAAGCGCGGGGGAACTGGAGTGAGGGAAGGGAAGAGAGGGACATACCTGTGTGATCTTCATGGCTGCGGTTCATTCACTTCACCTGTCTGCTGACGCTGTCTGTGGGTATCTGAATAAGTGAATAGATGGCGCGCGAGCTTTTATAAGTACAAAGGACTCCAGGCCGGCTTATTGCAAAAGGAAATAAAAAAAAAAACAGATTCAGTCCAGTGGGTTGATGTGCTGTGGAATTATGTTCTCGGCGTCGATGAACATCGCGGGAAAGAGGAGCGACGGTCAGCGCGGGACCGACGCACAATGCTCAAAACTTGTCCTGTTGTGGCTTAGCGTGTGCATGCGTTCCACAGCGGAAGGGCGCGCCCAGGCACGCACATCAGACGAATGGGGTCTAGCCGCTGTGGAGACAAGCGGGGAGAGCCAGGGCAGTTCGCTCGGCGTTTGTTTGTCCCAATCATTATTTGCATTGAGGACGTCTCTCAAGTTCCTAATTCATCACTCATCATCACCATCTGTTCCTAGACAGATATCGATGCCATACAATCCCATACTAGAGGTGATTTGTCCATCGTTCAAGACCTCAGGTCAAGTTCCCCAGGTGCTTTTCATCTACCTCTAACTCAGGCGATTTGCTCTATGACCAAAGCGTAGATACCCTCAGCGCACCTTGAATACCTATGCTATCTCGGAGATTCATATGTCGTATCAGATCTTAAGATGCCCTTTCCGACTCGTACCAAGCCATTCGTTTCATGCTTATAAGGTTTTGGACAGCTTGGGATGGATCTCGTGTGTAGGAATACCACGTACAGGAGTACCAGGCTAACAAACAAATCAGCATTGGATTGATCCTGCTATGTCCACGAATTCCAGCATGAAAAAGCCCTAGTGTGTCGGAATCAGCGGTGATGCACGCCTGATTGCTGTCCTCGCGCGTGTCTTTGAGGATCGCGTTCTCAGGATATAGCTTTATGCGGTGGTTAATCGGTCTTCTTAGTGTCTTTACGTTCATATTACTACTTCTAGGTACATGTATGTACCCCTAGCATGTAAAATTCTCCCAAACACACGCACCACCACCAAGAACTTGTGCTCACAACTCTGCCATAGCCACATCCTCATCATCTGCCCCTTGCACAAATTCACTCTCTTTCCGCTCACTGCAAAGTCAACTTTAGCCCCAGAAATGTCTGACGAGTGAACCCGGCCTGTTTGACGATCCCTATTCATCATCACTGTCATACAACCTAATTTCAGACCGCGACGCCGGTATTTTGGCCCGCACTTCCTCGGACGAACAGATATAGAGTTCCCAATTGGAGTCCTCACCGGCCAAATTGGTCTGGTCGGGACTTCCGTAGACATTGTCCGTGTCAGGAAAGCCGCTTGGACCCGGTATGCTAATTTCGCTGGGCAACCAGCAGCTAGTGGGCTCCTTGTCGAGTCTTGTCGCATTCAAGCACCAGTCGTGAGCAAGATTTTCGCACACCGCACGAAATCTTTTGACGTCCGATCCAAGCTCGGAAGCTCGACGCTCGAGATAGTCGACAAAGTGGTTGCGAACGCTAGGATCGCGTTTTAACGAAGCTTGGTTATACAGCTGATAACACGGCTCTGGTGCCAACTCGTCCCACAACTTCTTGTAGTTGCCGGCAATGCAGGCCATGGCTACCTGAAGGTGCATATCCGGACGGCGTTTGGCGAGGGCTTTCAGTGTTCTCTCGGCAGGAATAAGGGGCCACCATATCATTCCGGGAATCTCGTCAGAGTCATCTTCTGGATGTGGATCTGTTTCGGTGATGTGCGACAAGTCATTGACCATAATGAAGCGTGCGAGAGTGGCCGCTCGGATATCGAAATCGCACTTATCCCCTTGGAGTGACCACCACTTGGCAAATGTAGTGTTATGGTATATGCCACGAAGGACGGCCCCATGCTCTTGCTCGACCATACAGGGCCGACGCAAGCGAACATAGCGGTCCAGATTCCCTTCATAAGCGGCCATGACAATCAACGGATCTTTGATGATGGTGGGCAGATGCGAGGGGAGAGGGGAATAGAGCAGTTCGACGTGCTCTGGAGGCAGTGTTCCCTGTGATGTGAAGAAATATTTGTGTGTCGTAACCTCGGCAACGTGGTAATCCTCGGCGATGTCGAAAAAGTGGCGGGTATCACACCAGTCTGGAACATCCCTCGGGGTGACTGTCACATCTAGTGTTGATCGGACGGCGGTATCTCCGTTCATAAAGGCCGGTGACCGCGGGTTCTGGTGGTGGACAAACCTGGTGTAGTCGTTCAAAACGGCGTAGCAAATTGGTTGTTTCATGATGTGCTCGTAGATGGCCTTGGATCCCGCGTTTGCCGCCGAGCTTTCTCTAGCCTCTTCAGCGATTGAGATCTCGGGAAGGATGTCAAGCTCATGATACAATCCATCATATCCTGCCACAGCGCATGCTCGACCGACAGAATACGCCATGTCGGGATAGCGCGTTGCCAAAAGTCGGTATGTCTCTTCTTTGGCCGTGTCGGGGTGCCAGAAACAGTAGGGTTTAACATCATCCGTCGGCATATCCGGGACCTCATTGCTCATGATAAGCCGGGCATTGCGTGCCCTGGCATAGCGTTTGTCCTCAGAGGTCTCGCAAAGCTTCACAACTGCTTCAGATCTAGCAAATGCGTCGTTGTGTCGTATGCCATGGATGGTGCAATAGTCGAGCATGTGTGTGAAGCAACTGGGCAGACGCTCCCCGCGTAATGCAACTCGAAACTCAAGGTCATCCGGGGGAGGTTGTCGGGGCAGTCTGAACCCTTCCCGTTCGAATATGGCGTCAAAGACACCTCGAGGAGGGCGATAGGCAATGCTGTCAGAGGCCGACGACATCTGGCGCGAAAAGAAGCTGCTGTAGGCCTTTCGTGGGACAGACTTGACAATGTATCTCGAGAAAATGGACATTGGCGTGGTTGGTGTAAGGAAGGAGATGGGCAGCCCGACGAGGAAGGTTCAATCGAGATGGGCCTGGCTCGCTGAACGATAATAGGAGAAGCCGAACACGGACAACATGAACTAGGTGAATGCCGTTCGTCGTCAGGTGGTTGGGAAGACCCGTCGCAAAATTGGGATAAGGATAGGTAGCAAGAACCGACAAGTGGAAACGAACGCCACAGTTGAGAATGGTAGAGGTGGGTACCTCTAATGAAGGATTCAGGGAGAGCTGACTGGCCTTGACGAACTTCATGGTTAAGTCCAGGCAGAGTTTTTATATATGCGGTATGGGGAGCCAAAATCCAAGAAGGCGAAGCATGAGATTAGATGATTGGCGGATTGTCGCCATCTTGTTAGGAAGAGGAAGCATCTGAACACGGGATTCAGAAGCATGGTCGGTTACGACCGCCATAGGTGTGCACCTTCGTTGACAACGAAGCAAATGCTCATTCGCTCGCCCATCGGTATCGCCCATTCCAACTTATCTAGTATAGGCAGGTAGTGCCTGTGTGAGTACCTACTTCTGCCCTTGTACTACATAGAGTACCTTAATATCTTTACTATCATCCGATCCTGTCTGTTATATATACCTACTTTACACGGTGGCATATGTAGCTAGCCGCTTGCCAATCCCTGCGTCGATCCGGCGTAGGTGTTCCAGAGGTACCTCTAGTGCAGTGTAGACCCAACGAGCCAGCAGCACAACCCTGTCCTATCACCGGGCCGTCTACCTTAGGTACATAGCAGGCTGCCCTTGTTTACCTCTACCATGTAAATTATTTCTCTTGCCTAGGTGTTTTTGCAACATGCTCGCAGAAACCTGAGTGAAACGTATACTAGCTCGGCAATACTACAAAGGTGCTCCTTTGGGACAGCAACCCTGACTGCAACGGAATGAACTCACACATATCAGCATACCTAGGTACTTGACTGGATCAGCCGCGGTACGGCCTACACTCTACCTCTGCGCACTCGACGTCTCGAAACTCCCCGGGTACGCCCTTCAAGTCCACCCCTTGAAGACACTCAAGATAACGACAGAGGAACTACATTTCCACTAGAGGTAACGATGGATCTTAACTGTTTTGACTCTATTGTTCTTGCATCCGTCCTTCGTTCCAACAGACTGTCAAACACAAGCATGTTAACTCAAGGGAGACAAGACAAGACGGATTGTAGAGTATCTCTACCTCTACCTTGGTGAGTGGTGTTCGGGTTTTATTAGAGGTACATATATACTCGAATTTCGGCATCTAGCTCCCTGGTGACTCAATAACGGGCTTACCTGGGGTGTTTTCTAAGTGTATGTGTGTGGAGTGTACCTAGAGGTACGCATAGCCCGAGTTGGTAGTAGGGCTCTGGTTGTCTGCCGGGCGCCTGTGCTATGTTGCCTACCAATTGGGTTGGTGCCGCGACTGCCGCCGCCGCGGACTGCACATGGGTGCAGATACAAGCAGAGTCGAGGCCGTGGCTGTAGGTATTCACAGCTGTAGGACCAAAGCCCTAAGAAATTTGCCCGAGACCCTTTTAGCCGTGGTACCACCTTGAGAAGGTGAAAAAAAGTTAGATTGGATTTCTCGCTGTTAGGTCTGGTATGCAGAAAGACAGTGGTCAGCAATAACATACCTGTGCAGTGCATAATGGAGGAGGGCAATGCAGTGGAAGTAGTAATTTTGCTGGAAGTCAGTGATCAGTGACGACGATGATGCCCGAGTCGCTGAAGATACAGCTGTACTAGACCCAGAGATGGCGGAGGCAGACGAGGTCGTTGAAATGACTGAAGATGAGTCCGGCGGTGTCGAGGAAGAAGAAGAAGAAGAAGTGGCCTGGGTCGTCCCCCATTGGCCTCGAAGACAGGCAAGCTCTACCACCGGCTTGACTGAACCAGTATATCCAGAGTTGTACCCAAACACAGTAGCAACAATGTAGGTCCTGTTGTATGCAGCAGCATAAGATGTCTGATTGCCCGGGTCGTTGAAGTTGGTGCCAACCATCCACGATAAACGTCCAACTTCATCCACTGCGAAACTTCTGGCTGCATCCTCATCGCCGAGGTCAGACGCCTCGAAACCTGTGAAGACCGGTCAGCCCCCACTCATGCCCACATTCGAAGACTGCACTTACCCAGTATATCTGCTTTAACCCTTCCCAGCGTGCTTTGGCAGCTTTCCGTGATGGTGTCAAGGGCCCATCCGCTGCACATGGTATTGCTGTCGGGATTGCTCTTAAATGCTCCCCAGTTCTGAGTCAAGCTGGCTATCAGGTCTTTCTGACATTGACTGGGCAGAAAGGAACAGTCGTGCGCAATATCCGATGTGGGGTCAGGTAGCGTGCTGATGTAATAGTGTTGACAGACATACCACGAGGAATGCATGCTCCGAGGGAGGCCATTTTCCTTCCTGATGGAAGATGGAATGCCGAAATTGAGAGCTGCCACGTTGGTTGAGACATTCTCGTCCGTCACAGCGGGCGGAAAGCGCACCTCGTCCGCTATCCGCAAATGGGCAGTGAAGCCTGGTAGAGGACTTCCGGGGTACGGCTTTGTCCAGTCCAGGCCGGTGAAACTGGCAATGTCCGAGCGGTTAGGGCTTGCAAAGGCGGCTTCCAATGTGGACCATGACATCGGCACAACATTGGAGGATGCGGCAAGATATTGAGTGTTGTCAAAGTAAATATAGGAAGTGTCGGGTGTTGTCTCGGCGAGGCACGGGTTGCCATGACCAAAGAGCAAAAGCGCTAGTGACAGAGCGCCAGAGCTGATGGCAAACTTGACGGGCATGATGAGGACTGGACTGCAACAGCCAGGTGGCTCTGAGGTTTGGTGACTGGGACGTATGATGAAGAAAGGTCTTGATTTTGGAGTACGTAAGTCAACATGGCAACACATTGATTTTTAAGGGGGCATCGCCATTCGAAAAGACTGACCGATACAGTACAGTTGGTACATTAGATCTGGATCCAGGGACCCGGGCAAGACATCACACCAGTTCAGGTTGATTGTATGTAACGGCCTGGCAGAAGCAGGAACCCATTACTTGAAGGGATTTGGATCAAACAGGAAGGTGGGCGACTTACACCAAATTAAGTAGCGTGCACTAGTGGCACGAGTGGGTACCTATCTAGCATCCTGGAAGACATCCAATAGGTACGCTACTACTCAAGGTATGTAGCATCAAGAGACCAACAAGGCTTGTCGGCCCACAGGGCGTTCGTTGTTGGTTGTTGATTCCTGAGAAGCGCTTTGTCAACCTTGGTCAACGAAGTCCAACTGCTGAAAAATTACAGTCACAAAGTCCCACAATCTCTGCAGTGTGGTTGCGGATAGAAGCTGGTTCGATGTCCCGAATCTCTATTATGCCCTGGCAGCGAACGTCTCATGATCCAAGGACGCGCAATTTAACCTGATGTTGCCGTGACGAGGACTTTGAGAAGAAAGGCGGGATAAGGTCACTGATGGCACAGTAGGCGTGGGAGGCTTTGACGGTCTCTCATGTGCATCTGGATGCAATACAACCTCAGGATAGCTCCGCCCTGTGCGCCAATCACCATGTTTCCTCGAGCCGAACGAGGGATATCAGATCATGATTCGCTGTATGTATTGCGGACAGCTAGAAACGGAAAGGACCGAGGGTGAAAACCACTGATCTCGTTGTGGTGAGTCAGAGCCACTCGGCTTGGGATAACACTGATGAATTGCAAGCCCAATCTGCAAATTGAAAATGCACAAGGTAGGTTGGCCAGAGGTCTCGGGCTAGCGATCCAACTGGTAGTAGGTAGTGGATACGGACGAATTGGTTTGGTCAGAGTCGTGATGTATTGACTGTTGGAAGCCATGGTCTTGCTGCCGTTTAAGCGGGGCCTGCGGGGGCGCTGTTGGTGGTCAGATGCCGCTGCTGCAAAAGGAACATGATTCGAGGCTTGAAATTCGTGGGCATTGATACTAGCAAGAAATTGGTCTCCACTGGTACCTAGAATGATGTCGTTGAGGGTTGAGACTTGGTGGTTTGCAATGAAGAAAATCGGACGGAAGACGGGACGAACCAGGACGGCCTGGACGGTATGTAACCCCAACCCTAAACCCTGGGTCCCCTGGCTGCCCGGGTTTCTACCTGGATGGAGCCCCACAATGGTCAAGTGCCCTGCAGGGCTGGTGGCCGCCCGCAGTCATGTGCCCACGCGACGCGCTGCTTGCTGACACCCGCAAGCCGTAGAGGTGTTCGCGGTCCACCAATACTCACAGTTCACGCCTAGGTTGCCTTCGGTGTTCCTTTGCTTCGTTTCATTTTCAGTTCCACAAAGACAACCGGGCAATGCGACAAACATGTCCAACCATCCCGCGTCTTCATCGCGCGCCGGATCGCCCTCGTCAGATCATGTTCTCTTTGATCCTTCCCATCCTCTCAAAGGCGTCGTCGTGTGCTGCACCAGCATCTCGCCAGAACTAAGGGTACCACCCACCTGCCGCCCTCAGCCTCGCCCTCCTCCCCTTGACAGCCAACTGACTCTGTGAAAATCAACAGACAGACATCGCCAACAAGACCGAAGAACTCGGCGGCAAGCACAAACACGACCTCACCCCCGATTGTACCCATCTCATCGTCGGCGAACACGATACGCCCAAGTACCGCCATGTCGCAAAGGAACGCCCCGACGTCAAGGCCATGGCCGCCGGCTGGATTGAAGCCCTCCGGAAGCTCTGGGTCGAAGACGCCGACATCGACTTCATCGCCCTCGAGAAGGAATGGGAGCTGAAACCCTTCGAGACCGGCGGCGGCGAGCCAAACCTGGTAGATGGCACAATCCATCCCCGACGAAAACTCTTGGTCTGCTCGACCGGATTTATGGAACCCGAAGAGCGCCAGCACATCATCGACATGGTCGAAAAGGGCGGCGGCATATACACGGGCGACTTGACCCGCCGCGTCACCCACCTCGTCGTCTACAAGCCAGAAGGCCGCAAGTACCAGGCTGCTCAGAACTGGGGCATTAAAACTGTTTCGGTCGAGTGGATCAACGATTGCGTCGAGCGTGGCCTGATTCTAGACGAGAAATACTACGATCCCCTTCTTCCACAGGACGAACGAGGACTTGGTGCTTGGAACAGACAAAGCGGCCGCGTTCCCTCCCTGGGCAAAAGACTGAGAGAAAGCGCCGCCGAGGGACAAGAAGCCGGGAGGAGAAAGCTGAGAAAGACTGCTAGTATCAAGCTCAACAGCCAGAGGGATAGTCTGTGGGGAAGCATTTTGGGTGTACCCCCGGCAGCCACTTCTTCGCCTGCTGCTGCTGCTCCGGCTCCCCTTACCGGAGCTTCTCAACCACAGCCGCCTGCCTCAGCACCCGCCCCGCGCGATCCGAGCCAACAACAGCCTTCGGGCCCAGAAGCACAATCGGTGGACACCCAGGGCTCGAGGCTTTCGTCGTTCGGCATACCACATGACGAGTTCATATTTGCCTACTGCTGCTTCTACATTGCCGGTTTTGCCCTCAAAGAGACCGAAATCCTCATAAACACCGTCGCTTCTCTCGGCGGCGTCGTCTGTCAAACCCTTGACGAGTGCGCGTCTGCCTCTGGCGCCCAAATGGCTCACCGCTTCCTCGTCGTACCACAGAACTCTCAACCAGACAGCCACCCCCGCCTTCCACCCAACGTCTACATCATTACCGAATTTTACATTGAACGGTGTTTACACAAGAAATACTTCTTCGACCCCCACGAGCATGCCCTCGGCCAGCCGTTTCGCGCCTTTCCCATTCCAGACTTCGATACACTTTCCATCTCGACAGCAGGGTTTACGGGCGTCGATCTCAACCATGTGGATAAAGCTATTAGGCAATTGGGTGCCAGGTACGAAGAGAGGTTCACGGCTGATGTGTCTGTTCTCGTAGCACCGTCGGTTTCAGTTATAAGGAAACAGAAACTCGACATGGCGCTCCGGTGGAAGGTACCGATCGTTACGGCAGAATGGTTGTGGACGTGCATCAATTCGGGGTTCAAGTGCCCTATTGAGGATTTTCTCTTCCCCGAACTCAACCAGAAGATCCGTTCCGAGGAACCACCGGCGTCAAAGGGCAGCCAGGTCCCTAGGCAGGACAAGGCCAAGGAGAAGCAAACCAAGCAATCCAAGCTAGAGAGCGTTGATAAAGATCTACTCCCCAAACCGGCTGCCGCCGCCACCGCAAGCAAATCACGCAGTCGCGTGGACGCCTCCGACTTTACCTCTGCTATCCGAGAGAAGATGAGATCTTCAGCTTCAGAGTTCAAGAACACGAAAGCAACGCCAGCGCTGGCACCGGCATTAGACGAGTCCCACGATAGCTACGAGACAGCACCGAGTCAGCGACAAGCAAGCACGGCGAATACCACACCTAAAAAGAAGACGGCAGCATCAGCTGGCGCACCGCTAACCGATATTTCCAACCTCTCCCAGCCCGCCTCCTCTTCAAATCAAAAACAAAAGGAGCAGCCACTACGCAAACCACTACACAAGATACGAAGCGAGATAGCAGATTCTGACGCGGAGTCTGCAGCGGACGACGACGATCTTCCCCTCCCTGGCGAAGACGACTTGCCAGTCGTTGTCGAGGGAGAGTCCGGCAAACGACAACAGTCTAAATCGCCGAGCAAGCTTAAAGCCTTGGAGGAAGAGCCGGTGATAGAAGACCCAGGCGAAACCGGCGAAGAACTCCGCCGCCGCTTGCTCAAAGAAGCAGAAGAGAAGAAAAGGGCCGAGAAGGTAAAGGTGACGGATCGATTGGTCGACTTGTTGTTGGATGCCGGTGGTGACGGCGAGGCCAGCATGGAAACTGCCGCAGCAACGTCATTCGCCAGCGCTCTCTCATACACACATGGGGCCAGAGGCACCTCCGTCACGGCTGTAGAGACAATAGAGGCCAGGGCCATGACCGCGGTAACAAGAGCACCAAGCGAAGCCGCCTCCGTGCGCTCCGATGACGGATCCGTCACCGGCAAATCCCGTCGACGGAAGCGAGAGATCCTAGGGAGAGCGATGAGCAACGTGTCAGCGGCAAGCGAGGACGGTCTGGCAGCCGATTCTCCTCCGCCTCGTGGAGCCGAGCTGGTAGGGCGCCAAGCTAGATCCCTTCGAACTTCGACTTCCGGACGCCATGCTCAACAGTTACAGCACAAAGAGACCACTCCCCCAGCAGCCGCGCCTGCCACCACCACAACCGCCACCGCTTCAACAAAGCGCAGAACCCGCTCCAAGAAAGACGATAAGGAGGGACCACCCCCCACACAAGTAGATTACCAAGACATCGACTCCCGGAAGGCCAGGCAGAAGCTCCTCTCCAAGCTCGGCGATGATAAAGCTACTGATCCCGCCGCCGTCTCTAAGCGAGCGGCGGAGGAACAGACGACAGTGTCGATTGGAGACTTGGATGCGTTTGTTAGGGAGAATGAAGATCACGGCATGGGAAGCCCAACGGGGCTGGGGAGGACGATGAGGAATGCTGCACATGGGGAGAAGGGGTATGGGGGGAGGAAGAGGACTACGAGGAGGTCGAAGGGGGCATAAAACCTCGATCGAGGTGATGATGGAACGGGAGAGTCCATTAATGGGATATTGGGGGTGCATAGCACCGTACCTCCATAGTACCGTTCATTGTAAGCAAACACTATCTTTGGAGATAACCGTTGAGCTCAGAATAACCGTTCAGCTCAGAAAAACCGTTCTAGGGAGATCTAAGGGATTTGATTGGCTGGATTAGTTTGGGAATAGGTACTTCTTGCCTTCTTTCTACTCTATACTACGAAGTTACTCTACTAAGGCTGGGTAAGGTAATTGAAACCTCGTGGCTTCCCAAGATCTCGTGCCTTCCCAAGACCTCGTTACCCCCCCCCTCCTCCCTAAAATCCAATCTACCAAGTTCACTACCTTATATCGCCATCGCCATCGTTATCGTTATCGCCATCGTTATCGCCATCGTTATCGCTATCGCTATCGTTATCGTCATCGCTATCGCCATTGCGTTAATTGCCTATATTGAAATTAGTTGACGAAATGAAATGGGATGCAGCCGTACCTACCTAGGGATGATAGCCGTTGTTGTTGTCGTTATTAGTGGTTGAAAAGTTGAAGTTGGGAGAGTTGGGGAGTCGATGGAACTTTGGCTTTTTGAACTCCGTCTCCTTCTCTCTCCTTCTCTCTCCTTTGCTCCCTTCTAAACCTTCTCTTTTCCATCGTCCCTTCTTAAAAGGGGAGTCTCTTCAACTCTCACTAGCTCCCGCCCAACATATGGCCCTCTATTCTTATTTTAGCCAATCAGAGCTTAGAGATTCTATTAAAATGGTTTCTCTGAGTTGAACGGTTTCTTTGAGGAGCACGGTTATTTCAAGGATCACGGATATCGCCGTTCTGTAACGGTTTTTTCTATAGCACGGTTTTCTGGCACACCAGATTCCCATTAATGTCATGAGCAACAGTACCTCTAACATATAGCGAAGCATTCTAGTTTCAGTTTAGCTACCTACCTTAGGTTTTGTTTGATATCTCTACCTACTACCTAGGTAACCTTGGAAATATTCATATTTGATGGATTTCTTAGACTTGGCGATGCATAGGACTTGTTCGTGGGTTCTGCTTTGTTCAAATCATCCAACGTACTTTGATCATGACTTGAATTATTCTTCTTCAGTCTTTCTCATTGCATTACCCACATCTTTTTCCTAGGTACTCTTCGTTTATTCATAGTAATTATACATCGTTATCTCTTCCACGTCCTGGTCTAGTACTGGTCTATTCATCTGCTCAGTACCTGCTCCTACCACACTGCACGTAATTGCTTCAAAATTGTCCCTAATTTAAAAGTTAGTAGATTCTACTTCAAAAGCAGCATATTTACATTATCAAAATGGTTAGGTACCTACGTAGGGATCCAAAAGGACCTAGCAAGGTCCAATTTGGTGCATTTTATATTGGAACAAGCATATCCACAGCACAAAACATTTATGGAAGTTAGATCGAGGTCTTGAACTAACAAACAAACCCAGTCATTCATTCAATTGAGCTGTACATAGTCGTCATCGTCAAAAAAGAAAACCCGTGGTATATCCATCATGTCCAAACCAGCCAAAGTATCGTATCAAAACCCATGAACCCTTCTAATTCTCTCTTTCTCAGTCCTCATCACAAATGCTGACTGGCCTCGGTCAGAATACTCAGCAGCGTAACCGCCGCGCCTCCAATGAGTGCGCTCTTACTCGACTTCTCGCTGCGTTCTCTGCGCTCCCGTTCCCTATCGCGGTCCCGATCACGGTCCCGATCATGGTGGCGGGAGGAGCGGTGACGATCGCCGCGATCCCTTTCCCTTTCCCTGTCGCGGTCTCGATCTCGGTCCCTGTCACGGTCCCTTTCGCCGCCACCGCCATCTCGGTACCTAGAATCTCTGTCGCGATCCCTATCTCCTCTTTCACGGTCGCGGTCACGGTCCCTTTCTCTCTCCCTTTCCCGGTCTCTGGTGTCTCTAGGATCCCGGAGGTCACGATCACGCTCCCTGTCCCTTTCTCTGTCCCGATCTCTCCTCGAGCGAGAAGGGTCGCGGTGGTGGTCCCTGTCACGGTCCCTTCCAAGATCCGCCCCAACCAAATCTCGTGGGCGTACACGGCTTCGACTTCGATCACGGTCCCTGTCCCTGTCCCTATCTTTATCATCCCGATGCCTGCTGCGGTCACGGTCACGGTCACGGTCGTCCCTGCTCGGATCCCTATTGGTTCTGCGCCGGTTTTCGCGCTCCTCCTCCCGTCTCTTCCGCTCCGCATACTCCCCAGGACTAATCTCCTTCGGACCATCCCTCCCAAACCGGACATGATTCGTGTTCTTGTTCTTGAGAATCGGTTTCGGGGCCGTGGTAGTGCTGCTAGGGCTTGTGATACTACTGCTGATCTTTGAGTTATCGTCTCCATTTACACTTGCCGGCGGCGACACAATCACCGGTTGACCGGCCCTCTGGGCATCCTGGTTGGTAGAGGCATTGATTGAAGCATCACTCGCCCGCCGCCGACGGTGTCTCCTCCTTCTAGCAGCAGATGCATCGTCGCTCACGTCGTCCGTGTCTGAGGACTCGCTGCTGCTGCTGTCCGAGTGCCGCCGGGTCTCTGCGCTGCGTCGGCGGCGGCCGTCACTGGTCGTGTCGGGTGTAGGCCAGGTACTGTGTCTCCCCTGAGCAGCAGCAGCAGCATACCTCCTGGCATTCCTGACTTCGGTCGTTTGTCTGGCAAACTCGAGAATGTCTTTTTTGGTCAGCTCGCCTAGGACAGCAACAAAATCGGGACGAGCTTCGTAGCGCACGCCGGCCCTTTCGAGCACTTCGGGAGACACCAGCTTGCGCTTGATGCGGGTCCATTTCGCATCTATGGGAATTTCTTTGCCCTTGCCGTCTGGTGCTAGACGGGTGTATTGTCGAGGAATTGTGGGCTTAGGGCTGGGTATGCCGTTGCCTACTGGGGGTGCAGGTGACATGAACGATGCTGCGGTGGTTGGTGGCCCTTGGGAAGGTGGTGCATCTGGGTAGGGCGGCATAGCCAGGGGTGGGACGTAGCGAGGGGAAGTGCCGTACTGGGCGGCGGAGGAAGAGGCAGAAAACATGCCGTTGCTGGACTGGGACTTGTTGCCGGGGATGGTGAGCGGTGGAGGGCCACCGGGGGTGAGGTAATGTCCTTTGCTGGGCGAGGTACCGGGAGAGGCGAAGTGGTGGTCATTTCCCGTGGGATAGGGGGCCAATTGCATAGAACCCATGCGGGCGGCAAGAATGTCGGGGTTGTGGTTGTCGAGATCTATGAGGTCGCGGGTTGAGATCAAGGCACCTGCTTGGGATCCAGTGATGGAATCCGAGTCTGAAGCGTCTGGGGTTTGAACATCGTAGCTGTATTGGCTGTTGAGACCAGGGGTCCTATGGTGATGGAACGGCTGCAAAGCTCGTGGTACCTTGGGGTCATAGTCTGGAAACCTTGAACTATCTTGTTGACCGTTGGACGAGGCATGGTGATCGAGCAAACCACGAACGGACGGCGGTGAACCGGCGTGAGGGGATTGGTTGGCCTCGAGTTCGCGGATATACGCTCGTAGAACCTCCTGTTTCCATTGTGAGATGATGCTGTTTCACAAAGGTCCATTCACCGCAATAGGTATCACTAACCTTATTCTTCCTCAGGATCTCGGGCGAAAACCCCTCCTTTTCGAGCTCCTCCTTGAAGGTCTGCCAAGTATCCTCCCTCATTTCGGTGGTAGGGGACGCTCGGTTTTGGAACATCCTCGTCGCAACCCGTTCCAGCTTATCCTTGATCATGTCCAGCTGCTTGCCATCGGTATGGTTCAACACCTCCTGGGCGTTCTCCGGGTTATGAACCTGCACGGCATCGAGAAGCTTGGCGATCTTGCGAGTCGGGGATTCCAGATCCAAGAGGTTCAGCCTCAACTGCAGGCGGTCATTCACCCCATCGCGCCCGTCGCCATATTGGCGGAGGATGTCGTCCACTTCGCGCAGGGCTTCATCGCTGTCTTCGACGGCGGAGGCTAATCGTTTGGCGTAGATGTTATCGCGCGAAGTGTCCTTGAGGACCGAGTCCTGATCTTGGGATTCAACGTGCAGGTATTTCAAGGCTTGGTGCAGGCCTTTGAGGTCCTCCTCCATCCACTTGAGGGGCGCGTCGTCGGCGGCGTCATGATTGACCCGTTTGACGTCGCGGAGTAACTGACGAGCGTAGGCGTGGACGGACTCGACAGTCGGGGTTGAGTAATCGCCAGAAGGAACCGTCATCGGAATCAAATCGGGAGTGTGAAAGGTCTGGTGTTATGATGAAAGGTCCCACGTGGGGACAATCAGTGGATAGGTATGTGGGTTAGCTCTCGTGCTATCAGCGGAGTGCGGTGGTGGATTGAAGCTGCTGGTGCGTTATGTAACAGCGATTCAATGGTGTTTTTGCAGAACTTCGCCAGATGAAGTGAGAGAACGTCTGAGAGAAGGATGTTCGGGGGAAAGTTCAGGTCTGGTCTACTGTGACAAAGTTGTTGTTTGGTGATCGCCTCCAGCTAAGCCAAGGTTGGTTGTATGGAATCGGAGAGTTAGTGGTCGTGCCAAGGACCGGGACAGGTCAAAATTCGGACCCTTGTTGACCAAGACTGCCCGATGACCAAACTGGGGCAGTGTGGTTGCAAATCTTGGAGCAAGGGTGTAAGCAGGCCAAGCTTTTTTCCTTTTCGTCACCTGCCTTGGTAGCGCCGGAGATTCCGCGATTGTTGATGGAGAAAGTCAGGTCAAAGAGGGAGAGGGAAATGGATAGTGGGGAGCGAGCTTTGGGGAGGTGAAAGAGAAAAAACGGAGCTTGTCAGGTCTGCTATCAGCCAGGTTGGGAATCCGAAAGTCTTGGGCTGGGAGACTGGTGCCAACCAATGACGAAGGTACAGAGAGTGGGAATTGATGCCACTGGATGATGGTCACCGTGATGGAGGGTGGGTGGCAGCCAACTTGAAGGCGAATTAACAAACGACATATCGCGAGGGGGGCTGCTGGCATGGCGTCTGCAATCCTGAAAGGGGGAGACGGGTCGGAAGGGTGTCATATCCTGGGTATGATATGAAATGAATCCCTCGAAAGGAACTCGGTGGTGACACGGCGCAATGAAACAGACAGACAAACATCATGGCCACCAGGGCTAACGACTAGTACTAACCGTTCCTGCTTCGACCCGTCCACCCGTCCGTTGTCTTGAACCGTTCAGTTAGTACTGAAGGATACTTCAACTTGCGGACATGGCGACTTCCGAACGGATCTTGGAATGCCGTGTCGATTCGTACCTTGGAGGGTCCATTCCGTTGTTTGGGTTTCGATGCCCTGTCTTGGCACGGTGACGTCGTTTGACAAGACGGACCCGGCCTTTTTAAGCGAGGTGCCTTGTGAGGGGCAACCCCGGCCAATCAAAATCGAGGATCTACTGGGTTAGGAAACGAGGGAGGGGTCTTTGGGCTTTAGCGCCGTTAAACGCCCCTGGAGCATGCTGTACTTTAGCTGCGCCACTGGTACCTCGAACAGGGAGCGGGCGGATAGTACTTGCTGTCGGGTACGTAGGTATCACCGTCAGATAAAATCAGGGTTCAATTCACTTTCCACAAACACATAAATTTTTGACATCCTTCCTGTTTAATCTCGTATCTTCATCAAGGCTTCGTTTGATAAGTCTACATTTTCCACCAAAACTATGTAGAGTAGCCGTGTTCAAGGTCAAAATAGACTTATTCCGGCACCGCTTTAGGGCCTAGTCTAGTATATAATTCCGGTCGGGCTGTGCACGTCACAACGTCTTCCGTTTCCCCACATCTTCACGAGGCTGTGAACTGAGCTAACCAAAGCTTCTTCATCCCTTCCATTCCATTTCCATTTCCATTCAAGACATGGTGTACAAGAGTCACCGATGGCTGTAATGGGAATAGCTCCAGACTAAAGGTGTATAGTGTACTCTGTACAATGCAGTCTGTGCTTGTGCTTGTACGTCTCCACTTTGTTCAGTTACCAACCGGGGGAAATGACTTGCATCTTGCATATCCGACATACAGTACAGGACAACTCCGTGGTACACTACACACACCGACGCAACTGAAGCAGATAGGCGAACCGCTTCTACCGCCGCCCAGAAACGCAGGCAAACTCACAGAAGATCAAAAAGGCAACTTTAACCTCTTCTGTGACACACTCGGTAGCTCTTGGCATCAAAATGTGCATTTTGACTATCTACCTCTACCTCTACCTCTACCTCTACCTACACTACTGAATATCCGCTCATTGGTCGGTATTGTATAACCTCCAGACCGCACTGCTTACCGTAATAGTCAATATATTTACACTGCTCAAGGTTGAGTCACCACCTAGGTCACCACCTTCTTCTACAACTTGTCAGTAAGGTCTGGCAGTCAAATGCTTACATTCTAGTACCGGGCCTGTTTCGGGATACATGTACCGAACGAATGGCATATTCACACCCCTTCAGGTTGACAGTTTCGAGCCAACGGTGTTGCTTTGGGTGAGCGCTGCGAGCCGTCAGCCGTCAGCCTCACAAGACATAAAAGTCCTAGACACGACATATTCATTTTGAGGCAACGAAGTCTCCTCACTCTCTTTCAGACCAGCAATCAAACAGTTACATGTTGGGTCATTTGGCGGTTGCCTTGTTTTAGTCTTATCTCCATTTGCGGTTGCGGCTACTCGCCAAATATTGATGCCAGCGGATGAACCAGTGGAGTGTCACAAACTACCTCTAGGGTACATACCTAACATGCTTCCGCCGCGTGAAGCACCGCGCGGTTAATGCACTTGAAGGGCGCTTTTCTTGCTTTCCACGTTGTATCCAGTATACCTAGGTAGGTAGCCAATTGAATTGTACTACTATCGCATCACAGGCGGACCTTCTCCTTTTATATGACGGTTGTAACGGGAAACTCTTCGAGTCTGGTTGGAGAATACAGGTAGGACGGGTTTGGACACCGAGGCCTCTTATGTCATGTTGCTTGATTCCTAGTTGGAGCAACCTCCATTACCGGTTTCCAGCCAGCCGCGTGTTACGACGTCGACGTCCCCTTTCCTACTGGGTCATTGAAACATCCCCGTCGTCAGCCGCAACTACAACCGTAGCCACATCCGTAGCCTCACCCGCCAACTCATCCACTCCCTGCTCCCCACCTTTTACTCCTGCTATTGGCTCCGCTAGCTCATCGGGTTGAGCAGCCTCGTCGACCTCGACAACCCTCGCCATATTCTTCCTCGGCCTACCCCTCTTGGGCTTAGCTGTCTGTACAACGTCCGATTGCACGGGGGCAACGTCCGATATAACCTGCTGAGCCTCCCAAGGAACAGACACCTCCGACGCGCCAGAAACGCTACCAGCCGTCTTCATCTCTCCCTCCCCTCCAGCAACAGCGTTTCCAGAGTGTTGGAAGTCAGCCAAGTATTGGAGCGTGAGATCAGTCCAGCCCCTCCCGCCCGTCTTCTCCACCAGGAACGGATTCAATTCTCCTCTGAACCACCTCTCCTTCCTTTTCACACTCCTCTCCCCGCCTTCCAGCGCTGATAGTGCAGCTCGGGTTGTGCGCATCCTTTTCGTTCCCGTCCCCCCTCCCGGGTTATTGAACCCCGTTCCCAAAGCCACATTTGGCCCCACGCCGCCTCCGTCCGCGTTACTCGTGCCAGCACCTTCGCTTACGCTAAGCAAACTACTCATCTTCAACCTCCTCCTCTGCAGATTCGATTCATAAGCGACTATGCTCCGCACGTAGGGGGCGACGTCCAGTGTTATGAGGCCCATGGTGCGGTCGAAGACGGAGGGGTCCAAGTAGGATGTCGTGGATGCAGAGGAGTCTGAAGTGGCGATAGGGTCAAAGGCAAAGGCAAGGTCGATTCGGTTGATAGCTGGATGCTCGGGAGAAGAGAGGGAGAGGTTGGTCAAGGATTTGGTGATTATGTTGAGGGCAGAGGATTCGTTTAGTGGCTGGAGGGTATCAGTGGATGTAGGATGTTGGACGAGTGATGAGGTCCGCGACCGTAAAACGGAGCGAGATAGCGATTTGATGGTTGCTGGAAGACCCGTATTGAGGGAGTCGTGGAGAGTAAGAGGAGGAGAATCGAGCGGCGTTAGACCGAGGACGTTGTCGTCGCGGGCTTTAGCTGGGGGCTCGGGTAGTGTGGCGTCTAGTGGCTCCTGTGATATTACTGTTAGCGAACACAATTATGTGAGAATTGAATATCTTACCTCGTTCAGTGTCCCAAATGACCGAGAAGAGCAGAGATTCGCTGCGCTCAGGGCATCAGCCAGTTCCTCAAACGCTTCAAGAGCCTCAAGCCTTCCAGCCCCAGACGAAGGCATCCCTTCCGCCCATGGTTCCAGCCCAACAGAGTCTTGCCAGCTCCCCATATCAAGGCCCCACGAATCCCAAGTTTGCTCCAGTAACTCTTCCTCCACTAACCGTCCATCAGTAGCCTTTCCGATCACAGGGTCTCGTCCGAGCCAGTTCATACCCCTGAGATATGTGCTCTGACTAACAACCCTCACCACATCCCCGTTCTCGTCAAGATCACAGCCTCTCGGCCACCTCGGATAATACCAATCAAAGCCTCCCTTCCTATCCCCGACGCCTATCTGGCACCAATACTGCAGATCCGTAGTCGCGGCGCGGAGGTCATGGCCGCGAGACTCGTACAAAGATGCGACGGCTTGTCGTGTGAGAGCGTGACCTTCGTTAGCTGCTACCAGCAATAGGCGATCAACCGCAAGATCTGTAGGCGGTGGACTTAGCCGGAAGATGCCGTGTAGTCTAAGGGTATGGAGGGGGAGTAGAGTCTCGTCGTTGCATGTCATGATGAAGGGTCGTTTGGCTTGCGCGATAAGGGTGACGATGGTGGTCCAGAATTGCTTGTCTTCTTCGTAGAGAATGTCAACTTCTTCGAGGAGAATGAGGGATTGTCTTTGGACCTTTCCGCTGTCTTTTTTGACCTCTTTTGGTTCGCTGGTGGGTGGTGGCTTAGTGGGCTGCTTTAGTTTTGCTGCAGTGGTCTTGGGCCGGAAAAAAGCATTCATGGTTGCCTGCTTGCCAGATTTGACCTCCTCTGCAGTAGCATCTTCTTGATCATCGCCAGCTTTGTCGGAGGAGGACTGGTGCTGCTGGACGAGGTGATTCCTGGTCATGTCGCCAATCTTTTCAAGCACATCCTTGCCGCTCCTTCGGCTGCTCGAGTTGATCTCGAAGACCTCAAAGTCTAGTTCTTTGGCCACTGCGTAGACGGCAGCTGTTTTGCCGCAGCCGTGAGGGCCGCTGATGACAAGTGTATTTGCGATTTTGGAGGCATCCTTCTTGGACAAGTCCCCGGATTTGACGACGGTTTTCCTTGTGATGCCCCGAAAACCACTAGGTGCCCAATTGGCTCCGTCGTCCGAGTCTTCGTCTAGCTCGAGCTCGTCGTCGCTAGAGACAATAAAGTCGTCGAGCTTCTTTCGCCTCTTTTTCCTACCAGGGCCAACAGCCTTGGCTTTTTTCGGTTTGTCGGAATCGTTCGAGCCGGTCTCTACTGATTGCACTTTTAACGCACGAAGCCAGTCTCGCAAAAGAAAGGCTTCGTTGCCGGGCTGCAGGACCTCGGTGGCGTGGATAGGGCCGTACTTTTGTGTCCAGTTGCTAGTTTCGCATTGGCACTGATCAAAGGCTGACAGGGAGAAGGATAGGGAGTCGTATAGGCGGGCAAGTTGAGGGGGGGCTTTTAGTTGGCCAGATGCTTGCGTTGCCCTGAATGTCATGAGCTCCGGAAGAATGCGCTGCTGTAGTTTTCTCCCGCTCTCAAAGTGCTTGGTGGGAAGTCGAAGCTCAGGAGGTGCAGGCATGAAATCGTCCGTGTTGTAGTCGCGAAGAGCTTGTCTTACAGACTCGATTCCCATTGAGGTGCTAATCAGATTTACGATCGACTCTTGCTGGTCCACCTGAATTGACTGGCCCTTGGATTTGCGGGACGGCAGAGGCAGCTGAATATTTTGGTCCATAGGTACATCATGGTCTCCGCGCACATGTACCATATCCTTCCACGGCCATACCGGGGGTTTTGCGCCAGGAAACTTTAGGGGCACGTTCTTGGAGAAACCGAACTGGGGCATTCGTCCAGTGAAGGCCGAAGCACGCGGCTTCTTGGGCGAACATGGTGTAGACATGAAAACTTTCTGCGACGGTTCGCTAATGGTAGGCTTGTCGTTCTTGGGTTCAGCAGCAGGGGGCGCAGCTGCGGATCCTTTGTCTTTCCCCGAAAAGAAGGGATGTGTAGATTTTGAGTTGGCAGGCTTGGAAGCTGGAGGTTTTTTGGTTCGCTGGCTGGTCCGTTGCGGTTGTTTTGGGGCCTTGAGAATGGCTTCAATCTTCTCGCCCACTCTCGTGCGTGCCTCGGCATCCGACTCGGAACTATACTTAATAGTCACGACCTTGGACTCTGGCTTCTTTACGCGTGATGGCTGTACCCTCCTCTTTATCGTTGGAGCTGTCTCCTCGGTTGTCTCTGGTTGCTTTGGTTTGGGAGGTGACCCAATCGTTCCTGTTTTGGGATTGAGGCGGAGAAGTTTTGTCGGCTTTGGAGGCTCGACATTGGCGGCAGGAGGGATGACTGTAGGCGGCGGGGATGATCGGATATTGACGTCGACCAGATTCCGTATAATGCCAGTAACATCATGAGCGGGAGCCGGTATGGCATCCTCGAGCTGGACAGGCGCTTCTATTTCATTTGTGGCTTGTTGTGGTAGCTCTGTTTCTTCTTGCGTGGTTTTGATATCCTCTTCTTCCTCTTCTTGTCCGGCATCCTCCTTTGTCTTTTCTAGTCTGATAAAATGGGTTGCGATACCCGGGCCGACATTGGGTTTTGTCCGTTTCCTTGTCTTTGGTTTCTTGTGGTCCTGGTCGTCTTCTAGATCCGGGGACACCTTGCGGCGTTTGCTCCGTCTCCCGGCTGCCTTCTCCAGGGTGTCATGTTCAACTTTTGGCTCCACGGGTTCGTCGATGGACATTAGGGAATCCTCGGTCGTGTCTGGTTGATGGGGAACGGAAGGGGTTTCTCTCAGAGCTGGAGGAGCAGGCTGTCGGTTCGGAGCAAAAAAGGGATGCAACGGCTTGCGAGCCGCGTCTGGAGAGTTGCCATTTTCGACCATGGCGAGGACAGCGACTGGTGTCATGGAGTGGTAGTAGTAGTACACGTTGGGGGAGAACTGTAGATGATTTGGTCAATTCAGGTAGCCGGTTTGAAGTCAAGAGAAAGAATGGTTACGGGGAGGGAGACATACTGGGAGACGACGGATTATGAGGCAGAAATCATGCTTCTGTTATGATAAGTGGTGACGGTACCTACCTACCTAATCAAAGATGAATGTGGTGAGGTGGATGTCACAAATATCAAATCGATATGAACTCCAATTGACCTAATAGAGGTACAGTACGTAAGCCCTGCAATGCTGGATTCAGGCTGTGCATTGGCTGCGACACGGGCTCACTGTTGAAAGGAGTCGCGGGAGGGGAGGCATGCTCCGGCTTGCATCTTAGTGATGTTAAGGGTGACCGCGTTCTGCCACTTTAGCACGCGTCTTACGCTGGAGCTCCTGCGTCTAGTTCCGTCCCTTGCCGGCCGCATGCTCCAGTGATCGGCACCCAAGTCGTGTCGCACTCGCGCATCCTTCAGTAGGTAGTGTAGGTAGGTAGAGGTACCTACCTGGGCTGCCTGCCCCAGCTTCCGTCGTTCATGACAAAATAGATGAGACCAGTGGAATGGTCACATAAAGCAGTCCAATGCCGCTCGTTAGAATTGCAAACGGCCTGAAGTGGAGATTGATTTGATCCAAAAAGACATTCGTCAGAGTTCATTTAGGATGTTAAGGAACAGGAATTGCTTAGAATATAAATGCAAAGAAGTAATCAAGACGCTTGGATGCGTAGTAAGAGTATGCCCAAGGTGTTATGTCACAAACGTCTTAACCATTTTGTCCAAGACGAGCCCAGATGGTCACTGCATGTGTCAGACACTCGGGTCCGACACGGGACCGTGCACCACGCTGCCATGTACCTTGCACACCCCGCTGTAAAGGAAGGACTGAAGTTATATAGATATAGAAGGAGGTTACTAAACTTTGGGAAAAAGTTATGAAATACTTATGGGAAAGATGAAGCTATTCACAAGAGAAGGCACTTATGGCTTATGGAAAAGCCAGGTACCTGACAGTACCTGAGTTGGGCACGGATTTCATGTACATAAGGCCGGTCCCCCTAGGCCTCCAGAAGTCCTCTGTTGGGGAGGCAGTCTCATTAGTTATCTTCCAAACAAATCCAATTGGTTACAAAGCCTCTTTCCTGTTCCCCACCAAGGAAGCAGCCGAGCACTCACCGAAAACTGAGGTCAAAGCTCACCTTGGACTCACCGTGCTCCCCAGAATATGCCCCACTTTCTCACGTCCACTCCACGGTCAAGGGCCCATTTATTTTTCAAAGTCTTGGCTTAACTTTTTTTCAGATCGCAGTCTTTTGAACGAGACGCAGCCCGGCGCAGAGACCTGATCAGAGCTTCAGTTTGGTTTCGAGATTGGGGACGAGCGATGCCAACGAAATCCTACAGCTAAACACCAACCTCCGACATACCCATACTGTACTCTACGATATCCCGTTTGTCTGCCTTCACAACCATGGCGACCACCCTCCAAATACATAAGCCGTATGTGCTAAAGGCCTTGTCGCATCCTCTCGACCGTCCCGACGGACCAGGAAAGCACACTATCGGCGAGGTCTACGGCCAGGTATCAGGGCCCGCCTCCAAAAAGAGGAAACGCTCCGAGCTCGCCGTTGCCATTGACGGCGACTCGGTCCATCTCTACGATGTCAGTATCCTTCTGTCCGTCTGCCTTTAGTATCTGTCGCCGACTAACTCTCGCTTCAGATCCCCTCGGCGCAAGCCATCACCTCCTACCTCGTCCCTCCCCAGGCCTACTTCACCTGCGCCCCCTACTCGCTGCGATGGAGATCCGCTACTTCCAAGACCGCCTCTCGCTACACCTATGCCTCGACACAAGACTCTCTCTCGGCCAAGAAGGAGATCAAGCTGTTCAAGGACGTCGTTGCCGAAGCTGGAAACACCACCTCGACCACTGCCACCTACGTCCACCGTTGCGCTAAGCCCGTCGTCCATCTTTCGGCTACCTCAGTACGGACCTCCAGAGACACCTTGACCAACCAAGATACCCCCGCCCACGACGTCATCGCTGTGGCCGCCGACGGCACTCTGATCAGCCTCGCCGGCGAGACCCTTACCGAAAAGTGGCAGTCGTCGCCCTCCATCCTCACCCAGGAGCTGCCCTCCAACACTGGATGCCACGTCGACTTTGTCCAGCCCGCCCTCGCGGCCGATGTCATCGATGGCATGTTTGGTGGAAAGAACGAGCTGTTTGGCGTCTTCCAGGAAAAGATTCACCGCCAAGGCTTCAACCCCGACATTCTAGTGCTCGTCACGTCGCCAGAAAAGTCCGAGTCTACACGCCAGAGATACTTGCACATTCTTGCCCTACCAACCGAGAGGGCCTCTCAACAAGTAAACCAGCAGAACGTTATTCCCATCTTCGCCGCTCCTCTCCCAACCAAGACCGGTGCCGCCAAGTTCCAGCTCGACGTCAGGTCAGGCACTTTGCAGGAGCTGGCCGAGGGCGTCCTTTACACATATGCTTTCAACGGCGGTATCCCCCGTCTCGAGAACAAGCTGGAGGTCCCGGAGATGACCTCCTTCTTGCGCCTATCCAAGACCTCGGTTCTTGCTGCTACCGCCGACTCCCTTACCATCTACAACCCCGTCTACCGCTCGCTCCAGGCTACTGCTCCCCTTGAAGTCGGCGAGGGTGCCTCGTGCGAGCTCGTCACCTACCTTGCTAGCCGTGAGATCGCGGTTGGCCTTCGCGGAACCTCGTTGATTGCCGTCCAGATTGAAGCCCCCAAGGCCCGTACCAGCAAGCGCCGCGCTGAAGGCCTCCTCGCAGATTCGATCCGCCGCGGCCTTCCCAGAGCTCAGCCTACTCAAAAGCGCGGCCATATCGAGCTTCCTCCTTCAGCTATCCTTGCAGAGGCTCTCCCTGGCACCATGACGGAGGAGTACCTTGCCCAACTGGCGGCTGATACCGCCAAGGCCGACGAGTACCTTAACGCCAACAACCTGAAGGGTTTCGAGGAGCTGCTAGCAGGCCAGTTCAAGATCCAGCTAAAGGCTAAGAAGGAGAAGAAGGAAAACAAAGATAAGAAGGTCAACAGCACTACCGAAGACAAGACCGAGACCTTGGACCTCCCTGAGTGGTCCTGGCCCTCCAAGCGCTCCGACTACCCCCAGGTCGACCGTCGCTGGGTCTTTTACGCCATCAGCCGCGTTTTCTCTTGGAACAGCTCCAGCGAAAACCCAAAGGCCACACATCTCTCCTGCCGCCTTGCCGAGAGCAGCGTGCTCAACTACCTTGTCGACGCTGGCCACCTGACCATCTCCAACATTAAGTCCGCCTTCAAGGAAAAGATCCGCGAACTCGGTGACCAAGTCGACAACGTCATCGGCGAGGAGCTTCCGGCCGTCCTTGTCGAAGTCGACCCAGCAATGGAGCTTCTCGTCGTCTACCTCTCCTCCACCCAGACCTCTCCCTCCGAACTCGTAACATCCATCAAGCTCATCCTCAGCAGCCTTGACTTGCTCAACAGCGCCAGCGCTCCCAAGTTGCAAGAGCTGGTCCTCCGTCCCTCTCCCAATGCCACCACGACGTCCTCTGAGGCCGACAAGCAGCCCGAGGACACCGAAATGACTGACGACGACGCCGCCATCACCAAGCAACTCGACCAAGCCGAGCAAGAGCTCCAGCTCACCGAGTACCTCGCCGCCACCACCTCCTCGCGCTATCCCCTCCGCGCGCGTGGCCTCTCCGCCGCCTTCTCCAAGCTTTCTGCCTGCCCCTCCCTCCCTACTGTCCAGACCCTCCGCCGTCTGCTGACAACCGAGGAGATTGTCTGCCTCATGAACGTGCTCCGCAACGAGATGATCAAAGACGGCTGGACCACCAGCTACGTGGCCGACGAGTTGCCCGAAGAAGAGCAGGAAGCGCCGCCCGATGGCTCCATCAAGCTCATTGCCGATTTGCTAAGCAGGTGCATCGACGCCGTTGGCCTAGGCGGCTGGATGGGCTTCGATGCCGTCCTCGCCTCGTGGGGCAGCCAGCAAGACGCCGCCGAATTCTTGAACTACTTCCAGAATGAGGTCAGCGTGGCGCTGGAGGGCCTCAATGAAACTGTCAGGCTCCAGGGCATGATTGGCGAAGCTACCAACTACGCCAAGAGGGCGAATACGTTGCTTAGTGCTGCTGCTAAGCCCAAGGCCTCTTCAGAGGGCGAAGGTACCGCAGTCGTGCAGCTGTCGGCGGGTCCTCTCCCGTTGGGTCTCAAGACAGAGGAGAAGATTGGTTTGGAGAGAGTGCGTGGTGGTGGAGAAATTGTGCAGAGGAGCATGAGGCAGATCGGTATGTTTGTGAGCAAGAAGAGGAGAGGGTATGAGGTGCACAGGATTTCGGAGGAGGGCTTGCTGAGCAAGGGGAGTGGACGGCCTAGTTTGGTTGTTCAGGAGGCTCTTTGAGTATGGGGACAAGAAGTGTTGAAAAGTAGGAGTATACAATAGATGCTGCTTGTGACAGATAATAGGATGGATGGATTGTCTGCGAAAGAAAGAGCGTGTGTCCCAGATCTGGATGTGGTGAGCACGAGACAGGGTAGGTCTCTGAGTGTCACTTGTAGAACAGAAGAAAACAAGGGAGGGGGAAGTCAATGCGATACCCGATGGAAAGGGGAGAAGTATAGATGTTAGATACAGTAACAACTGGAATGGGCTTTTATTCAATTGGCCAAACCCCTTTCGAACCATGACCGTGACCGTGAATTGGAAGACTCCATTGCCTTGGCCCCCTCTCTCTATTGTGCCTCCTCTCACAGGCTCTCAACTCATAGATTTGAACTTGTTGACCAAAAGCCTCTCTCTCTCCCATAACATAGGATATCAAGCATCTTTCGTTAAAAGGACAGGAGGCCGGGATTAGTGATTTACCGTAGCAGCAAAGGTGCCATAGTCCCATTCTGTTCAAACACACGAAGCCAGTATGAAAACTGCACACGGGTAGTCTGTCTAACTCTTACTGTGTGTAACAACGAAAATGCCCGCGGAGTTGGGACATCTGGCATTTCACACTCTCTTATCCACTCCCTTCTTTCTTTCTTTTTTTTCTTTTTTTTTTTTTTCTTTTTTTTTTTCTTTTTTTCCCCCCCCTCCTGGCCAGGTAATGAGACTATTCACACGCAAAGTACCTGGACCTACGCTGCCTCACTTACCTACCCATACGGGGCTCCACCTAGAAGTGCCCTGTCCGGGCCTCCTACAAATTGCTAACGGTTGAATAAGGTAACATTGTCTCCGGACTCCGGCGCCGTTAGTAGAAGTAAGTACACGTGGTGTAGGGTGCAAGTCGGAGGCTCGGAGGTATGTGGGGTGTGGAGTAATCCACCGGACCGGGGACGGGACCGGCACGGAGATCACGGGGACCACGGGCGAGTACATCGGTCTCCCCTTTGCCGCTGGAAACTCCCGTCACCTACGCAAGCAATGCAGGATCAAGAAGGCCAGTCGCCCACTTGAGTAACCTGCCTCTGGAAATTCGGGTAAGGTACTGTACCTCGCTACGCTAGCTACACTACACCGATGAAGTGGTCGTTACCTAATAGCCAGCTGATGTGCCCAAAAGTGACCTGTCAACTTTGAGAAAACGCATCCAAACGGGTGTCGGATGTATATTTCTATGTAATTGGTATCGGAGATTTCTAGGAAGCGATAATTTTCTTTAATGGCTTTTTGGGCGGCGGTGTTGTTACGGATAGGAGGATCCTTGTCGTCCAAGGACATGGAGCAATTAGCCACGCGTGCTAGTGTTGAGCTGAACAGCCGCAAATCAATAGTGCGTGCTTCCCGTTCCAATAGTGACGAGGTCCTGGGAAATTGTAGATGTTCTAGGCCAGAGCGTTTACGGTGGGTTTTTACTCGTTGCCTCTGTCTACATATACCAATGGAGGTCCGCGCAAGTTGTGTGTTGTGACTACCTACCCTTACTCCTACCTCAGTCGCTCCTACCTCAGCCGCTCCTTACCTACCTAAATTTCTCGCCCATTATCTGTCGTTCGTTACCTACACCGTTTATTGTAAGAACCAGTTTTGGAAGATGAAGTTCGCTGGGCATCATGGGGTGTTGCCCGTCTTGATTGGGGTTGCGGCGGCATCAAGATGTAAACCTCATCCTCCTTCGTCTTCTACGACCTTGATCACCACCCCGACCATCAGCTCAGTTTCGGTCAGCTCAATTCCAGCCAGCTCTGTCTTGGTCAGCTCAGCTCCGGCCAGCTCTGTCCTGTCCAGTTCGTCGATTCTCTCCAGCTCGATCCCCTCTAGCTCGTTGGTTCCCACGTGCGGCGGCGCTCAGTGTCTTGCCGCCATCACCACAGTCCCTAGCATTGGCGATGCCTTTTGCTCATCATGGCTATCCTGGACCCCTGCCACGACCGTCGTCACCGAAGTTGAGACGGTCACTTCGACCCACACCAACTTGGAGACCGTGACGGCTGTGGTTACCTTGACGACGGCAACAGTCACCGAGTAAGTCTCTTGTGTTTTTGTTGTGACCCTATTCCATGCGCACGCACTCCTCTCTGTTTATGTTACCTGTAACTGACTCCCGTATCAAGAACCGCTGGCACGACCACCTTGTTCCAAAAGCGCCAGCTGCCCTCCGCCGATCCAGCCGAGTCCATCTTCTCCGAATGCGATTCTGCCTCGGCGAGTGTTAGCAGCGCCTGCAGCTGCCATCTCGCTGGGTCTACCACCTCGACCGTGACTGTCACCGAAACAACCACCTCGACTGAAATTCCCAAGTACACTGTACGTGACCAATGTCCATACCTACTTACCTACCTTATCTCTCCCTCCCGTCTCTCTCTCCTCTTAAATCCATCCACACAGCGTACAATCATACTAACATAATATGCAAGGGCACCCTGACCACGACCGAAACCACCAACGTGATCCAAACCGTCTCCGCCGAAGCCACCCGCGTCGTCCCCGCGCAGCCCATCCTCAACTCGGGCCTCGAGTCCTACCTCACGACCGGGAACATCTCACCCTGGACCGACACCGTATCCACCACGGGCGGCACGTTGCAGATCATCAACGGCGTGAACCCATGCGTGAGCGCCGGCGACTGCGCCGGCGGGCAGGTCGTCATTCGCGTCTACCCCCCGACGAGTGGCGGCTACACGGCCATTCGGCAGACGTTCCTCGCCCGCCCCAACACGTCGTACAATTTCAGCTTCATGTACCGCTGCCTCAACTACAACAACGGTGCCTACATGAGCGTCTGGTACGCCGGCCAGCTTGTGTCCAACGGCAACGTGCAGTGCAATACTCCCGGTGCGCCGTTCGCACGTCCCAGAGTGGGCCCGTTTACGACGGACGAGACGGGCGTGGGAGAGATCGAGGTCAGGTTCCATAACCCCGGCGGGTTGCCTTACTTGTACATGTACGCGGATGCGTTTGAGGCGACCGTAGCTGTGTAGGTAGATGGTGAAGTTGAAGGGGATCGGGTCTGGTGTGGATAAATTTCCATTACCTAAAGGTACCATAGTGTGTATACAATGGAGGTATTCTTTGGAGGAGGTAAATAGAAGAACTTGAAGTGGTGTATCCTTTTCTTGTATACGTGCAGTTGGGGGATTATACATTGGCTAGCTAGTATAGACGTGGTGTTAGTAATTTAGTGTAGACACAAGGGCAACCTTCGTATTCAACACTTTCAATAGAAGCTGACCAACGGAAACAAATGGCGTGATTGGAGACACCAGGACAGGAGTTGTGTAGGAGCGCACTCAGGTGCAGATCTTGAAGCAGGTAGGACCTTATTCTAGGACGATTTCAGAAATATAATGACGTCTTTGACCCTCAAGACACGGCCTGAGGAAGGGTAGGGTAGTGATGGAGCTCTCAAGATGACCTACAAAGAGATTGTAAGTTTACCACAGAAACAGAGTCCGAGTGTCCTGGTAGCATTCGAAGGTGAAGTATCGTAAAAAAAAAGACCATCGATGTTCTGTGTAACATGTCATTGGTCAGCCCTAGTTGTGGGCCCACAGACAGCGCCCTCAACCTTTCTATCGAATCCGACGGACGGCAAGCTCACATGCTGGACATCAGATGAGCCTGATGAGGCAGAGGAGGAAGAGCCAGGCTGCCCGCTGAGAAAAGGGGAGCATCAAGACTATGCGCATAGGATGATGAGTGAAAGAGCTCATAAGTAAAAAGTGGTAAAGGAGAAAAGCACCCTGGCTAAATAAAGCGGGTTGTGCAAAAAGGGCAAAAAAAACATACAACACCTGGGATTCGCTGGTCGTCACCGACCCAACTACTAGTCAGGCCCTCACTGGCTTATCTATGGGAGAGCGGACGGGATCCCGAGTTTTCCAGTGGGTATGGTTGTATGTGATATGGAGAGTGGTAAGTTGTGTTCATATTGGATGTCTGGAGGGTGTAGAGACTGACAACAAGGAGATGATGCTCTGTTGGTCGGGGGAATGTCGTCCGATTTCCATGGGGAGAATTTCAGTTCCACTTTTAGTCGCATGCCTACAGCAAGTAGGTCCGATCGATGGATGATCAAGCTATGGTAATTCAGTTTCGTGTCAACTGCACTTGGAGGGCAGTTAACTTGCTCTAGTCTTGAATGTTCATTCAATTCAACCCCTGTGGTACACTGGGCAGTATACTTGTAGACATTGTCACGACTGCCACCATGATGCATCGGCAAAAGAAATACCCCTAACACGGCGCACAAACGATTGCTAAGCATTGTTGATATCAAGTGCCAGCGCAAAAGGGTATCAATCGATCCGATAATGTCAGGAAAATCCAAGGTCACACCCAAGAGAAAAGTGTTGAGGATTTTTCCTGCAGCGAAGAAGGAAGTTGGGTTGGGAGAGTTGCAGCCAGTGGCACTTTGGCTGACCCCACTTGGCATTGTTGTCGTGCTAGCTTCGCAACTGTGGTCGGTTCGTTTCAGGGTTGCATGTGAAATCGTCCGTCTTCGGAAGCTCGTTTTTTTTTTTTTTTTTTCCTTTTTCTTTTTAGTTTGAAGGTTGCCGGCCCACGCGGTGAACATAGACTAGGGTACATAAAGCGAATGTCTCACAATCACAAGCCATAAAGCGGGTTTTGATACCTACCTCTAGGTACACATGGAAGGTCGGTCTGAAGACTGAGTGCCCTGGCAGTGAAAGTGTTCCGTGGTTTGATCTGCTTCCTTGTGAAGTGGAAGCGAGCCGGTGGATCCTAGGTCTTGCTCCAGATAACCCCCGCCTGCCTGCCTGCCCCTGCCCCTCGAGTTGCCTGCCCGCTGCCGCTGCCCCCCCGAAGTCGATGCGGATCTGGCCGATGAAGAATGTCAAATTGCAAGCAGACACGACGCTAAGACCCTTTGTGCATGGACTAGACAGGGGCTGCCATTTCCTATTGGTGCGAATTTGGGCGGTGAAAAGTCTGGGGCAGGCAAGGGCAAGGCCACCAAATTTGGAAACCGAGTTTTTCTTGTTTTGGGAATTGATGGTCGCCCGACTCGAGAGGGTTTGAGACAACTTGTGAGCTGAAGCTGACGGCTCAACGGTGCTGCAGAATATCCGGGGAAGAGCTGAAAGATGGATATGTACTTAGGAGTGTAGTGGACATGTAAAGTCCAAAAAGAATTGGAGCTTGAGGAAAAAGAAGTGGAAAGGAATGCTTCTGTGGAAGAAAGGTACAAAGACCCAGCAAGAACCGCTCACCGCGCCATGGTTCGTTCGCTGGCAATCCTCCAGGGAAAAAAAAGCCAAACCGACTTTCAAAAAGGCCGATCTGCAGAACCCCTATCAGATTAGGCGCAAAGAGGATGAGCAACCCAAGGAAAAGTCTGGCCACTGCACCCCATTGGTTCCCCGCCAGTTGTCAACCCTTCACCTCTGCTTTCAATCCTCAATCCTCACCGCAGTGTAAAGTCCCTCCGTCTACACTACCGGTGAACCACCCATCAGACCAACAGAACCAAAATCACAAGCATTTCGTTTTCCCCTTCGTCTCCTATTGGTGTCTTCGTCTCCCTTTTTTTTTGTTTTCGCCATTGGTCGCCTCCCCAGTCGAACTTCAAACCGCTCACCCCTCTCCTCGCTCCAGCCCGTCCTCTCCCGAATCTGGATCCTCCTGCCCGAACCCGCTCGTTTCGCTTTCGCTGGTGACGGTTGGTCAGTGTCAAAGATAAACCGCGCTAAGCATTTTCGCCTTGTGGATACCGTCTCCCAAACTGTCCCTGGGCCTGGGGGGGGGGGGGCCCCTGAGGAGCCACCTATGTTACCCCCCCTTGCGAGTGAGGGGAAGGTCAAGCCAAGGACCCCAGGTATGGAGACCAAGAGATAAAATAAATAAAGCAAAAAAAATAAATTAGAAAAATCACCAATGAAGAAGGAAGAGAGGGCAAGAAACACTTCAACGAATGCGCACATGGGACAAAAAAAGGAGACGGGAAAAAAAAGGAGCGCCGAACGATATCGGGGCCGTGCAGGGTTGAAGATGGTACAAAAAAGAGGGAAAAAGGAGCTAGCGCAATGCCTGTTGTCTGGACAAGGCCCATTACACTAGGACGCAGCTTGCGTGCTGATTAGATAGACTAGCTCACGCAGATAGAAGGAGACCCCATAACTTTTTTTTTCCCCATCCCATCCCATCCACCACCCTTTTGGCCGTTCCGTCCCCAACTCCCTCTTCCTTTTTTTCTTCTTTCTTTTCTCCCGAGCCTCTTCGTTTTCCTCCCATCACCAATTTCTTTTTCTGAAAGAGGTGTGTCGAGTGTGAGTTGAACCTCAGGTCTTCTTCCACACTACCTCTACCCTCCTCTTCCTACCCTCTTTCTTCACTTCTTGGATATCCTCAAGAAATATCACCACACCCAACAAACATGACGGTCACTACCCGCAGCCACAAGGCCGCGGCCGCCACCGAGCCCGAGGTTGTCAGCACCGGCGTTGACGCCGTCTCTGCTGCTGCTCCTCCCTCCTCCTCTTCTTCTAGCCAAAGGTCGGCCGAGCCCATCGAATACCCCGACATCAAGACCATCCGCGACGCCATCCCCGACCACTGCTTCCGCCCGCGCGTCTGGATCTCCATGGCCTACTTCATCCGCGACTTCGCCATGGCCTTTGGCCTCGGCTACCTCGCCTGGCAGTACATCCCCCTGATCGCCTCCACCCCGCTCCGCTACGGCGCCTGGGCTCTGTACGGCTACCTCCAGGGTCTCGTCTGCACGGGCATCTGGATTCTGGCGCACGAGTGCGGCCACGGCGCCTTCTCGAGGCACACGTGGTTCAACAACGTGATGGGGTGGATTGGCCACTCCTTCCTCTTGGTCCCTTACTTCAGCTGGAAGTTCAGCCACCATCGCCACCATCGCTTCACCGGCCACATGGAGAAGGACATGGCGTTTGTGCCTGCCACCGAGGCTGACCGCAACCAGAGGAAGCTGGCCAACTTGTACATGGATAAGGAGACGGCCGAGATGTTTGAGGATGTGCCCATTGTCCAGCTCGTCAAGCTCATCGCCCACCAGCTGGCCGGCTGGCAGATGTACTTGCTCTTCAACGTCTCGGCCGGTAAGGGCAGCAAGCAGTGGGAGACTGGCAAGGGCGGCATGGGCTGGTTGAGGGTTAGCCACTTTGAGCCTTCCTCTGCTGTGTTCCGCAACTCCGAGGCCATCTACATTGCCCTGTCCGATCTTGGTCTCATGATCATGGGCTATATCCTCTACCAGGCCGCGCAGGTTGTTGGCTGGCAGATGGTTGGTTTGCTGTACTTCCAGCAGTACTTCTGGGTTCACCACTGGTTGGGTAAGTTGTCTCTCGCTCCTTTCGCCTCTGTCTGGTGGTTCCTGTGATCTTTGTGGAATTAGCAGCTAATTCTCGCTCCCTCTCAAAACAGTCGCCATCACTTACCTCCACCACACCCACGAGGAAGTCCACCACTTTGACGCCGACTCGTGGACCTTCGTCAAGGGCGCTCTCGCCACCGTCGACCGCGATTTCGGCTTCATTGGCAAGCACCTCTTCCACAACATTATCGACCACCACGTCGTCCACCACTTGTTCCCGTAAGTTTTTTTAGATGTCCCCTGCTATTTTCTCATTCAAAACCATCCCCTCAATGTCCCTCGCTAACGCCTCAAATCCCGCACAGTCGCATCCCCTTCTACTACGCCGAAGAAGCCACCAACTCGATCCGCCCCATGCTCGGCCCCCTCTACCACCGCGACGACCGCTCCTTCATGGGCCAGCTGTGGTACAACTTCACCCACTGCAAGTGGGTCGTTCCGGACCCCCAGGTCCCCGGCGCGCTTATTTGGGCGCACACCGTTCAGAGCACCCAGTAAGCAGTTCTTTTCTGCTTCCTGGGGCACTCTGAGGAGGCTACCTACCTACCTAGGTACTCGAGTGCTGGCTGCTGCCCTGGTTTAGTGCTACCTACTTCGGTAGCTCTGACCGGTACCAGAAGAACGATGTTGGAAAAAAAGGGAGAAAGACAGGAAGAAAGGGAAAACATAAGAAATCTCAACTCTTCTTCATGATTGATGGATCGATTGATGGATCTGCACACGTTTTGATTGGTTCGGTCGGTCAAAAGGCGCAAACGGTTACCCTTGAAAGGCCTGGATACCTAGGTACCTGGAATTTTTTCATCAAACAAATGATAGACGAGAGAGAGTCTGGTTCAAAGTATGGTAGATCTGGAAGCTATTAGACTTACTAGAGCTATAGATAGACAAAGAGGATAGAGCGAGGGTATGTGTGTGTAGAGGTCGAGATGCATCATAGAAGGGAGGGCATGCATGCATGCATGAAAGAAGAACCAAAAAAATGATACCCACCATAAACATCCAGAGCTTCTCTATTGAGGTGTTTCCCTGTGTGTCCTGCGAGGAATGGTCTGATTGGCGTGAAGATGAACAGCCCCAGAAGCTGCGCTCGAAGGGTGAAAGCTGGTTGAGATCACCTGCGGCTAGCCAATCATATCAAAATATGTTCAACATGTCTCGCTCGACGAAAGAAGGGTTCGAAAATAGTCTACTCACCTCATCTTGACAAAATTCGGAAACATCTCATATCACCACCCAACAGCAGCAGTGCCCGGAACCGCACCACATAAACAAAGAACCAAACATCAAAGTCGTATTTTCATCTACTTACTACCTACCAACTTTCCCACTACCAATCAAAGTTGCCATGTTCATCGATACCTATCCATCATGTCCACAATCCTCCCTCCTCCCATCAGTGCGAACGATCGTCCTATCAATTTTCCCCCCAACCGACAGGACAGTCTGATCAACACCGAACCCTTTTGTACTTTGCTTGCTTGCTAAGTTACCGTAAGAAAGTGGTGGAACTTGCAATCTAGGTTTCCAAAGAATAACTCAACACATTCTCGAACCATTCGATCCCGATCCGATCTGGTGCTGTTCCAAGTCAACCATAAGGGTAAAAAAAAGACCTTTTTTTCCGTTTTTCTCCACATGGCCTTTTTTTGTTTTTCGTCATTTTTGTTTTTTTCCCATTCTTTCCTTCCTCTTGTCTGTTTAAACTCTCTTTTCGGTTTTCAGCTCCTTTTCCCGTCTTCGCTCAACACGCCCAAAAACCGTTCAAAAGCAGCCTCACTAAAGTGCCTGTCTGTCTCGCCATGTTCTCGCCGTCCTATCAGAACCAGATAGGCCCACGCATTGTCCTTCATCTCACAACAAGAAAAAAAAAGAGAAGATATGGACAAAAGAAAGGGACATAAAAGAAAGGAGGAAAACACACCGCTCTCAAAAAGTCCTGATCCTTGAAAATGACAAAATAATAAACATAACCCACGGATCGCTTGTCGCGCGGTATCTCGTCAAGTAATGGCTGTACAAGAATGCACACGAAACCTAAGCCGAAAAGAGCCAGAGTACCAGAAAAACCACATGACCAAACCAAAAACGCCGTCATTGCCACATTAGATGTCTCTTGAAGATTTCATCAATGTCATCCTTGTGGCCTCCCAACAATCCCAGTTCCATCCCCCATCCCCCATGACCCATTTCGACCACAAGCCCCTTTCCTAAGCCTGTCCGGCCTCCCAGATCGTTTCCCAGTGTCGACTCGTATTTGTCCTGTTGACCGTCGAATCTTGTTGAAACGTAATAAAAGTTGCTCCCGTAATGATAAAGTTGGATGTGGACGCTCATGAGAGCATGTATGCCGGAACAGTATTTGCCGTGATAGATATGAAAATGTAGCAAACGGTGTCTGATGTTGTCATTGTCAACAGTTTATTCCATGACCGCAACGGACTTCTCAGCGCGCGCGCGCATGTGATCCGCATGGGTTTCGAGACAAGAGGAGATCAGACGGGTTACTAAGAGTTGATTAGCGTTTGCTTTCTCAATTGCGTCTGGCGGGAAATAAAACTTACCCGGCCACACAGCGCCCTTGTCAATGAGATACGCCGTGATCCGCAGAATCTTTGCCGCATAACCCATATGATCATCCCGCTGACCATTGTTGACATTGTTGAGACCATCGCCATTGAGACCATGAGACGTCTGGTCCGCATTCATCTTGAGCTCCGCCCGCTGGATTATCTCTTGAATCTTACCCAACAGCTTGATGTCATCGTCTTCCAGGAGAACTACCGCGGGCACTTCTTTTAGGTCGACATCGTCCCGACCAAGAATCCCCAGGTATCGCCCAACGCGGTCTTGCAGCGTGGCAACCCACTCAGCCAGAACCTGTGCGCAATCAAACGTGCAGATGGCTGACTGCACAGGCAGCTCGCGAGCGGTCGCATCGGCAAACGTTACATTGAACTTGTCCGCATTGAGCAACGAATCAGCCGCAATGAAACCTGCCTTTCGGAGATGGCGTTCTCTCCGTGGATCGGACCTGTTGTTCGTAATAGCAAGTGGCGACTGGCCGAGGTTCAGATTGGAAAAGGCTTCAGGCCTGGCGGTATTCGCGTCTTCTGGTGCAAGATTGATAGCGATGGGGGTCTGCTCTGCATGTTGGACTATCTCAGAGCCGCGAGCCAGCTCCTCTGCCATGCCATCCCAATCCCGCTGCCAAAACTTCTCCTTGACGCGAGAAAAGTTAACGTAGAGACGGACGTAGGCAAGATCAAGCAACGGAATGGCATCAGCGGCAAGCGGCCCCTTACCAAACGGATTTGGACGCTCTGGGCTATGGTGGGAATTGCTCTCCCATACGGCTTTCCACGCGCGAAGAGCTGGCTCAATGTGTCGATGCATCTTTTCAGTCTCTTCATTCGTCCAAACCTTGTTGTGGTGGCGTTGGCGAGTTTCCCAGATGTAGTTGTGCAGGGCATTGATAAGAATAAGACAACCAAACGTGCTTGGCTTCGGAAGGTTAGTGGTGGAAAAATCGTTGCCGTCCGCCAACCTTGAAGCCACTTTCTGTCTCTGGAGGAGTGCCCCCAGGGCCTCGTGAAACATCATCCGGTTATGGTTTGCGGCCGCGACGCCACCCTGAGCATGAAAGATTTGACTGGAATCCGCAGCAAAGAACTCTTCATCACATGGGAGGTCGAGGAAGATTTCGGAGTTGGTCAAGGCTGGCGTGTGGTTATAAGCGGATACCACGAGGCTAGAAAGAATAAACACGGTATAGAGCGTCCGCTTCCTCTCCTCCATGGACTTCCAGCGGAGCCATTCCACCTCTGCCGCGTTCCAGCTTACATCCATATCCATCGTATCGATATCGACGCTGGGCTCGATCCTGATCGGGTTCAGCAGCTCAGCTCCTTGGGCCAGACTTACCAGCGCGGCAGCGTGGGTTGACGCAATTTCGCCGGAACGCTTGTCGCCGCAATTGTGGCCGTAAATGACGTTGAGGAGCATGGCTTGAACAAGCCAGACGGGCGTCTCTACCGGGTTTTCCTGCTGCTGTAACGTATGCTCCGACATGGACGGTCGTCGGAAATCTGCCTTCCTAACGTTTGCTTTTCTTCTCTCATCAAGGTATAATTGGATCATCTTTTTCGCCATACCGAACAAATCCATCGATATCTGCTGCTCCATCTCGTAGAGGGCACCGATCGCCGCCATTGAAAGGAGAAGGCAGCCGCTTCCGCCAATACCGTTATCCTGTCCGTTAACCGGGAGCGTGGGAACGTCGAACGAGAGTGTCGGTATGTGGAGGAACGGCAGATGTGGGTGGAAATATCGCAGATAAGCACTGACGTATCGTTGGAGATCGTGGGTGTTCGGGAGGGTGTTGGGGAGCTCGGTGCTGGTGGTTGTCGTCGGCGATTGTGTCGGCAACGGGGAGCTGCTGGTTGTCGCGTACGAGTATCTTCGAGCTCCGAACTGGGAAGCCTGGGAGGCCGTCAGGGCACCTAGGATGGCATGTCTTGTTGAATCAGTGATTGTCGAGACGGGTAAGGTGCCATGAGTACTACCATTCATGGACGACGGCGTCTCCGGGCCGGCACCGAAATTGTTCAGTGCATTGTTCATGTTTTGACCATTGAGGCCCGAGAATATGTTGGGACTTAGCGAGTTCATTGAGGACGGTGGTGTCGAAAAGTAGGCATCGCCCATATTCTTGCTGGATGGAGCGGGCTGCGGCGAAAGGGGGATCCCGGTCAAGAGATCGGGGAATACGGTGTTGCCCATGTCGCCGAGAGAAAACGAGTTGGGTATTTGCGGGGGCCCCATTATACTGCCCTGCCAGATCGAGCTCGTCTCCACAGCGGGAGCGCGGTGGTTCGATCCATCCACCATTACGTCGCTGATGCCGCTCTGGCTGGCAGTGCTAATGGCCGAAGGCGAGGATCGGTCAATGACATGGTCGTGAAGATCGTTGTTGAAGGACATTTGCTGGTCAAAACCTTGTAGCCAGTCAAAGTTATCATCCAGATGCTGGCCGCCTGTCATATCAGGAAGCCCGTGTGGAAAGGGAGACAAGGGGTCTACGCCCATCAGGTTCGGCGAATCACTGTAATGAAGTGCATTGGGGTTGATGGTCGAGGCCGGGCTAAACAGCATCGAGGGGTCCCCGAAGTCGAACTCTGGGTTGAAGGGCATGATGGGAGCTGTCCTCAAGCCCGTAGAGAAGTCCATGCCGTTCATGGTATGAGTCTCCAGTTTGGGGAGTCCGTGAGGAACCCCGCGCTGCACCATGGCGTTGGCCATGCCGGTATAAGCGTGATGATCAAAGTTGTGGTGAGGGAAGCCAGCCAAGCTGGGATGTCGGCTGTGTTGTGGTGGCATAGCCCTGGCCGCCTGAGCATTGGCCGCAGCGATCAACTGCATTGTCGTAGTGTCGACGTGACTAATGGTGTTTGCTCGAGGCCGCATGGCAGCAGTGACTGCTGCTTGGGCGGCAGCATTGGGGCCAGGGCCAGCGACGCTATTCTTGCGGACCCGGTTGTTACCACCGGCCATAGGCGCGCTCGTGCTCTCGCGACGATTGCGAGGACGCGACGATGGGGTGGTAGTCTGATGTAGCTTCTGCTGGTGCCTCAACAACAGATCTCTGCGGGCAAAGCATCTTGCGCAATCTGGGCACTCGAAGGGCTTTTCTTTGGTATGGGATCGCTCATGGCGCTTGAGGTGTTCCAGACGGGCAAAGGACCGCTGGCATGTTCCGCAGACGTGAGGCCGGGGTTTGTCTGTCTTGGGTGGAGGGAAGTTGTTGGCAGGAGCAGCGGGGACTTGGGTATTCACTGTGATGGTCGCGGCTTTCAAAGTCAGCCATTCATGGTCAGCCAAGCAGCTCAAGGTCCAAGAGGAATGGGAAGACCACGCGACGATTGATGGTCATTGACAGGGCTCGAGGAAAGCATGGAAGTGGGCAGCAATGGATAAGGCGATCCCGCGGAGGGGTGCTAAGCAAAGTAGTAAAGCAGCAAAGCAGCAGAGGGGCATGTATTGGGCATACCAGGGTCATCACCAGCAACGGGAGGTTTCCCACTGGTCGGCGACGGGGATGCCGACGTTGTCGAGTTGTTGGACATGTTGGTGTCGACCTCGAGCTTGCCGGCGGGGTCGCTCGAGAGAGGCATTGTGTGTGGTAAAGAGGAAGAAGGGGAAAGGGCAATACAGGATCAATTGAAAGCTTGTTGGTAGTATGATGGATCAAACAAGCTTTGTGCGGGTGGCACGGAAAGAATCGAGGCGACAAATGCTAGGTTGTTGTTTGGGTTGTTGTCAAAGGGAAGAGCAGCGAAGCTCAGTCGGCTGTAGAAGAGGGCTGGGGGACGCTGTTTTGGTTCAGGTACCGCCCGACAGATACAGCAGCGTATAGCCGATGACAGGCGAGATCGATGGGTACCTAATCGTCTGGTATTTGGATATCGTACGGCAGAATAATCTCGTCCGATTGAAGTGGGCAGTTATTTGGGAGATCTGACCGCGGGCTGTAGCTTTGACGACGACGATGGGAGTTGCTAGTAGTAGAGATGGTTGTGGTGGGGATTGATTGAGGTGGGCGTCTTGATGGTGGTGGTGGTGGCGGCGGCGGTGGTAGTGGTGGTCCGAGAGAATAACAGTACAGCGCCCCGAATCAGCGGCAGCATGCTAGGGATTCCGACGACATCAACAACAGCAATAACAACAACAACAACAAAAACAGACAGATGGCAATTTCGCTGGCGTCAACTCCAAAGTCCGTCTCTACTAGACATCTACCTAGTCTGTTCAGTTGTTTCACCGTAGCTCGATATTATTTTTGTTGCTGTTCGAACCTGTTGATTGTTAGGTGTAATTCTGTTGATCGGTTGTTTCGAATGCTGTGCCGTGCAAAACCCGACCGGAACTGTGACTCGAGTGGAAGGAAAGAGACGGCGGACGTGGACGGCGTGGTGAGGGCGGCGTGGAAGGGGCAGAAAGCAGAAGGCCAAATGCTGGACCGGGGGGGCAAAAGTGGACGCCTGGAGGGGGACGGACAAAACAGTTCGCAGTTCACTGTGCACCTACTGAGTGAAGTGAAAGTGAGTGCAGTGCTGCTTAGTACTGTGACCGTGTCCCACTGTGAACTACAGTACTACAGTACCTCTACTAAAAATCTCCATCGGCTCGGCTGGCATTGACGACTTCCACTTTGGAAGCTGTGATGACTGGATGAAATAAATGCCGTGATATGACAGGTCATTGGAGACCCTTTATCCAGCCAGGTTAGGTACTGGCTTCCATGTTCCTGTCCCGTCATAGAGGTATGTACTGCGTAATAGGGTAGTAGGTACTATGCCGTGGTCGTAACTGCAGTGTGTAGAGGAACATCGAGGCTCTAACGAGGTGTGTCACTGTGTGGAGAATCCTCGATGGTGACTCGAGGGTACTGTAGTGGGGCCACTTGGAGCATGGATGGCACTACCTAACTGAACCTACTCCCCAGGTCAGGAAACGTTGGATGGACCTTGGCAAAGTTGTGGGCTTCAGGGCGAGACCCAGCACTTGAACGCACTTGCACGCCCTTGTTTCTGGGCATTTTCAAGGCCGCCCGCCCGCCCCGGCCTCCACATTGTCCCGACGGAACTTGCACTCTACAAGGCAAGAGCAGCTTCGGTCACGATTTGGAAATGGACGTAGCGCCTCGGATGTTAAAATGATGAGACCGGCATCTGCTTCGTTGAAGGTTCTCTTCTGTTTCTGGCTTTGGCTGGCCAAGTTGCAGACTTCCATTGATTGCATTTCAGTTTCGTTATATGTAGATGATTATATGCGTGTCAACACCAATGCACTCATTACATGTGTATTGTACTTGTATACATGATAGTGTATATTGATTGCATCACAGGGTCTTGTTAACCGTCACTTATCATTCCCGTCGCCGCCCGTTGATGATATCGCCGCCGGGCCGCCATCATCGCCTTGTTCTCTTCCTTGTCCAAAGCATCACATCACGACCAGAACCACACGTTTTAGAGCAAAAACCCCTGTGAAACTGCAACACACCATGGCGCCCTGACCTACCTGCGCTGGTACCGGAGAAATACCTGGATAGCGCAAGTGACAGGCCGATCCACCTGTTACCGGCCGGTTTGGTCGCCAGAGTTGCGCAGGTGACCCCGTTGATGAACCGTCAGCGGCCCTCGTCCGTCTTCGTACCTGCTACCATACTACCATACTATGCAAGTCTTGCCAAGTCTGCTTAGGATAGCTGGACCCTGTCGATTGAGGTCAGCCAATGGAAACGATTCAGTCATTCTCTGACCAATGAGGGATGATAATCAAGCGTCTAAGAGAGTCACTCGGCTTGCTGCCACTCCACGTTCCAGGCATCTGCAACAAGTTGTTCTTGAGACAACAAAAGAGGCCATCGGCATCTCCCACTTCGTTGAACAAGCGAACTTGGAGCACGGCGGGCATGGCCTCTTAGACTTCCGCCCTCCTTGTCTGGGGCAATTGCAAACGATTCATGTATGTACTATGTCCGCGGCATGGTCATGATGTGTGTGCACCAGACTGGGAAGATGGAAAATGACATCACTGTCTGTTCGTCCACTCGGTGCGGTCAATTGCTATATGGTCGTCCATCCAAAGAAACAACTTGCATACGTAGCTACCTAGTGATTTGCGCCTCTTGAAACCATGCATCTCCCTCTCATCATATTTCACTAGGTATCCTTCAGTCTGGTCGACACCATCCGTACCGACCACAGTTTGTTTGGCACAGTCGCAACCGGCAGTCAGTCGTCAGCCGGAGCATCTGCTGCGCGGCCGACCCTGACTTTTCGAAATACGCGTGTGCTTTTCTTCTTCTTGGATGATCAGATAGATATCTGGGACCCACTCTAACCTGACTGATCAAGGCCGGGATGTTCGATGGCCGATCTGCGACTGCAACAGGCCGGCAAGTTGAGCCTCCAGATTCGCCCCGACAGCAACCACAAAACATCAGTAGCACAACACGTGGATGACAGACACAACTGATGATCTTCTAGATTTCCTCCCCATCGTCAGGAACAGGGTATCTGATGCTTCTGCCTCGGACTCTTTTTGCTGCAGCAGTTCTTGCCCGTCGGCTTCAATGCTACCTTGGGCCGCGTTGGACAAGCCTCGCTCTGATTGACCAGTTTTTTCGCAGCCGTTTCCGCTTTTGTACTAGCCTGCTGCACCTTATCTGCATGTTCTCCCTTTCGTTCACTTCCTACATTCATTTGTTCACAGCCTCTTGATACTTTTTGGTTCCGATGCGTGTCTTTCATCAGAAGTTACCTTCACTTTGCTTTTGGGAGATACCATCACCAAGCTCAACAGTCCGTATCCACTATGGGCAGTGGTATACATGATGAATCCTTTAAATTTTCGTCGCAATGGCCCGTTTTCCTTTGTTGGGCATCCCGACTCGCTTAGCTGCTCATTTCAATTGCGAATCACAGCCCTTCTTAGGTCACAGGTTCGGATCGAGACTTTGCACTTGGCACAAAAAGAACAAAGAAATGCGGCCTTCCTTCTACACTGCGACATGCCATGCCACCACTTGGAGCGGCATGAGGCCCGAGATGTGGATGAGATGGCCTCAATGGCCTCAATGGCAATGGCCTCTCCCTGAGGCCCAGAGAAGAGGCTCAATTACTAGCTTTTCTGATGTACCAGTTCCTTAGTGTACAATGGCATTGCCATTTCCCATTCCGCGGTTGCCTTTCTTTTGCCCAAGAAATGTCAGGTCTGATATCATTTTTCACCCTCCTCAAGGGTGACGTGGTTGACTGTACATGCTGCCCTCCACTCACATTGACCATGTCTGGTACATACAGTCACTGCCAGATCCAAGTGGGAGCCATCGGCACCAACAGGGCATTGCAGCGCATGGCATGGGCATGGCATACAGGCATCCGCGGGCGTCCTATCGATATGAGCCCTCGAGATGGATGGTGTCAGACAGACCCCGAGACCCAACGCGACCTACCTACGCTAGTGCCGTGTGGTTCATGCCTTGGGCTTGCCCGAGAAACCAAAAAAAGGGCGAGACGGGGTTATTGCGGCTACTTATCACCAATCACGTATTTTCTGCGGGTTTTGCCCGGACATACCATTGAGAGCTTGACTGTTGCCACTATAGGGTTGACTTTGGGAGACCATCATGTCTTGTTTATTGGCAGTAGGACACAATATTGTAAAATGCTGGTTTGTTTGTTCGATTATAGGATAAACTGGAAAGTTTTGGAGCTCCTATTAGCCTCTCAAGAGAGACTATCCTCTGATGCCTCTTTGTGGTTTGCTTATTCTTATACCCATGGTTCGTAATCCGCACCAATCTCGACATCCATTTAGAAAAATGTGCATAGCAGATCTGGACACAATACCAATTCACTTGAGATAGTATATGTAAGCAAAGACAGTCAGAGAAGATAAGGAGCTTCTTCCCTATCATCAAACTGCTATCATTGCTCCTATCAACAGCACGTGATTTAAAGATCCGGTGTTCTCTCGAGACTGGCAATCCTGCTCAGGTCCTATTTATACCTTGACGCTATGTTGAAACCTGACAACAAGTCCCTGAGTTCTGAGAAGCATGAGTGATCAGGGATCCAGGGCTCTGTAAGCGGCCAGGAACATCGATCCGCTGACTGCAAAGCCAATGAAGCGGCAGTCTGAGAGACACAGTGTGTAAACCAGTGGGATATTTCAGTGGTCGAAACTCACACAGTTGAAATCCGAAGCGCATTTACTGTAGTAACCGTGACTACCTCTACACTACACTACAGGCAACTGAAGCTCCATCTGGACCAAGCTCACTACCATCAATAATCGCGGACTGGGGATGGACAAGCAATGAAGCTTGCGATTAAATCCTTGCGCGGTTGCGAGGGTATCCATTCATCAAAGAAAGGGACTTTGTATTTTGAACGACTGACACTTGACAGATCCATCGCAACTGGACCTTTGGTGTGGCCGGGCCCTCGATGCTGAGCTGGTGCCAGAAGCTTTGACGTCCGCGGAAGTGGACCTAGCTCGCGCTTGCAGTGCACAAGTCATACTACTACTAAATGTAGATATCAACTTTACAACATTCAGATATCAAAACTACGTTTTTCTCCAACACCGAGGTTCACACATTGACATGCGGTGGGCCCTTTCGCCGGCTGGTCCCCTGCACATGCACGCCGGAACTGCCCTGACCCCTAATTGACCCCTAAGCTCCGCACGCGCGGTAGGCGGCTTACAGCATGTTGCTTGGACGCGGCGCAATTTGTTGTGCGATGCCTCATTTGCTATGGTAGTGTACACTACCTAGAGCCGCGACACAAGTCTTGGGATTGCTATCAGATCAGTTCAAGGAAAAAGAGCAGCTGTTCAGAGCCGTGTAGCTCTTCGGTCACGATAACAGTTACTACCGTTTTGGCGCCTGTCTGACCCAGCTCATGTTTTCAGCACGTCTACCAGATAGGCAGACGAGAACTTTGAACACGAACGGAAGGGACTGTACCCGGAGCTCTTTTTCTGTTTACAAATACATCGTACCTACCTACCTCTACCAAGCGAAGAACCCCCATTCCGCTGTCCGCGCGCTTGTCTTAGGTTGCTTATGTTTTCTGGTTGCCTCGCATACCCAAGTCCGAAACCGAATCCGTCCACCTGCAGTGATGGTACGCTATGGAGCATGGGGTATCCGCGGCTTAACATGGATTTGTCCACCGAACCTCGCTGCGTGGACTCCATCCAGACCTTACTGGCTGACGTTAGGTATTGTAACATGGCGCTCGAAAAGCCAGGAAGGCCTGGCCTACCTCTGTACTCAATCTCATCACATTCATCGCCTCGATTCTCTAATGTCCGCGGAGACCGCGGAAGCCCATGAGGCCAGGGGAGGCCATTCCTCAACTGAGGCCAATCTCATCTGCTAGATTATTTCGCGGTCAGAGCATTAGAGGTAGGTAGGTACCTAGCTAGGTATCAAGAGGCCCAAGCTCTTGTTTCGGTTTGAAACCTCCATTGTAGTGGTGGGTGGGGGAGTGCACTGCCCGGAGAGAAGGGAACTGGACTGTGGTGGGTGGTGTTAGGTGTGTGACCCCCAACATCCATGGCATGGCAAACCCCAACATCCCGCCCCAACCTCAACGCAACGCAACATCGGACTGGACCCAGAAAAGCCCAGAAAGTCCAAGGGACGTCCTTGCCTCATTCACGACATGACGGGATCCCTTGTTCCCTGGCAGTTTTGATCAGTTACCTGTACATAGTACCTTCCTGCAGCAGTAAGTGCATGATGCCCGTCAAGCCTGCACTAGCCGATACTGGGAAAATAGTACACACAGAGACCCGACTCAGAAAAGCTTCCATCGATTATATCGATAGTTTGGTTCTGATGCAATCATTCACCAACGTGACGAACGAGGTGACGGGATCGTGGCGCAGCAACGCAACCACCTGCAGTGACGGGACTGGACTGAGTGACGTCCCAACCCGACCCTGCAGACCACTGACTACACCTACATGATGTAGGTACCTACGTAGTGTGCTTTCATACGTAGAAAATCAAGACAGCTTTGGGGTGGTAGAAACGAAATGACGCATCGTTCACTAAAAGATTCCGTTCAGGGCGCGCCCCAGGCATCCCAAGGATGCAATTTCGATCCATGCGTGGGTTCGCGTAGGCAGCATACATAATCCAAAGACGCTTGGCTTGATGTTGAGATGCCTGGCATGCCTCTTCCGTCAGTAGTAACATAGTGCACTGCAGGCAATAAGGCTGCGTTGCCGCCTACGTACCTACATTGCCTCAATGTCCAAAATGTGCCACCAACTTGCCAGCATTGAGACTGGACTGACAAGAACGAAAACAAAAGGACGGCTGCTTGATGAAAGAAGATGAAGCCATGTAGTGAAGAAAGAGTTCGGGGAAGCGGACCCGGGGCCAGACATCTAGTGTAGATGGGACGGGCGTCTGGACATGGATGGGAGGTAAGATGGTGGTGAGACACGGAACGAGGGACCAAGCTGACAGAGCTCACCACTTTGAGCTACGGGCAGCCCAATTACGACTCAGAAATCGAGGTGTGATGTTCCTGATGGTTCAACGTCCAATCGGTCCTCCATTGACTGTTGACCTCGAACGGGGCACTTGGCAGAGAGGGTGAACTTGGAAGTACCTGCCTACCTACTTTATTGCTTGAAGAGGGCGAACCTGGAAGCACAACACAACGATCGATTAATCCATCATGGAAAAGCATTGTCCTTAAAGATGAGATGCTCGACTTGGACTTATACAAGTACAGATATGTAGTCAAGCTACCCCTCCATCTCATCTTGCCCGCCCGTCCGTCTCAATTCCAAGAAGTGTGTGCCCTGTCTCGGAGGGGCGCATGAATGGAGGGGTCGCCAGGGGGGGATTCAGGTACCTTATCGCTAGCGAGGGGTAGAGGAATGTACCTATCGAGATAGCGTAGTTGAACCGCTGGGGCAGCAGTACGGTAAATTGCCATTTGCCCTGCAATGCTTCTCCAACATGACTGTATCTCAAAAAGTGACGTTTTGGAGAAGACCCTTTCAAGAACCCTAGAGAAGAGGGAACCGAGAGGATCATTCTTGATATGTAGTGTACATTGGGTGATTTGGGGTCATGAAGTGAGGGGGGCGACGAGGGCTTGCTTCTCCAACTCCAACACCTGCAATGCCCCGCGCATGGACCAAGCCCTAGACACCCGCCCCCACTCCGACAACGCTGACACGGATCTCAACAGAACTCCAAGTCACAACACAGACCACACGCTTTGAAGTCGGGACCGGGGGGCCAAAGGGGGCCCCGGAAAATCCACATCCTTTCTCCGCGGACGGGACCCGCTGAGATCCGGCAATTTACCCCGGATTCCGGATGGAGTCTACCTATCCATCTCTCCACAGGCTCCGCAGTCGGTGCTCCACGCCTTGAACGTCAAACACAAGTCGACATGCCGATGATGGTGATCGATGATCGGTGATCATGTACAGCAAATCCTCCCGTCCAAGTCGCCGAAGACACCCGTGTGCGCCGCTTTGGGGCCATTTGGGATTCGGAAGCCTAAGTAATCAGCCCGGAAAGCAAAGATAGTCCTCAAGTTGACTCTGGGACCGGGTACGTACAAAAGATGACGTTCGAGACCAGCAAAGCCGGATAAGGTGAGGCTACAACAATTTCAAGAGCTCAATGGGCTCGTTATTTGGCTTCCATCTGCTATATCCCTGTCGACTTGCTCGTGCTCTTTTTTACGAACTTGCTGCTTGCTTAGGTATAAACGCCCAAGTAGACGAAAATTACATCCGTTGACAGGCTGCTTGTTGACATCTTCAGACAGTTCAATTCCAGTTTGTTTGTTAGCTCTTACCCCAAGGAGGACACATGCCAACCCATTAGGTATGGTCAAAACCAGATAATCAGTAACTGATTCGACATTCGAAAGAAAAAACACCAACCAGTATCGAACGGTACACATATACTCGGCCTTACGCTATAATCCGGGAGACATGGGGGGTGAAATTGGCCACACACTCCATTTATTCATGCCCCTTTACAGCCTTTTGCATTGCCAAGTCTCGAACTTTGCCTTTTTTTGATCCATCTAGATTTCCTGTTCTCCACCAGAGAAGACCCAACCAACAACCAACATGAATCTTCACCGAGCTACCAATCCACGAAAGCTTACGAAATCAATCACGACACAAATGATTTGAGTCTAGAACAAGAGCAGCAACTCCTTTGGTCCTTCACTTATTTTCTCATATTTCCTTTCCTTTTCTTTCCCGTTTGTCCCCTGATATTCATACGATCCCATCACACACAGACACACAGACACAATACGCTGTACTCCCCGTGCCATATCACAGTGGGTAACCAGCAACTTTCCCGTCCCCGTCCCCGTCAGTACATGTCCCCGTCCCTATCCCCGAGCCGCGTGGATGCCATGCTCTGCCATGTCATGCCATGCCCTGGTCCCAGCCTGCAAAGGCAAAGTGCAGCAAGCAAGCCCCCGTGATCGCCTCGTGCAGGCTGGCTGGCTAGTCTAGTAGCCTACCTCTACCTACCTACCTACATACCGACCGGTCGTCTACATACATGAATAACCCTGTCACACTGCAGGATGCAAAAAGTTGCAGATGCAATACATACCTAACGAACCGTTCGAACCGTTCGAGCCGCTCAAGCCGCTGCTGCATGGGGTTCATTTGGGGGAATTGAACACAAAGATGTAGGGTTGAATATTCAAACACCACTTGGAGGCCGGGCAAGTTTACGGTTGTGTAACACGCACGACGCCGTTCATAGGGATACTGCATGTGTAAATTGATGTTGGAACTCGTGGGATCATATCATATCATTATTATATCAGTGAATTGAATCAAATCCAGGATTGACTGACACTCGAGATTCCAACATTTCACCAAAGCGTCAGGTAACGGAGTGCGAGTTCATTCGGATTCCGGAAGCAGTTCAAACATTCTAGGACATATGTACCTCTATATATGCCCGCCCATTACAATGAAGGGGCCAAGTCACAGAGACTGCATGTGGCCAATTCTATCCCTTCCTTACTTTGCCTCTGCCTACCTTACTGACCTACCTTACCTACCTACCCCTACTTTGGGACCAACAGGCCGAGGTACACAGCACTATACAGCATACAATACCTCACCTCGCACGACATATATATACAACACGAGGTAACAGCAATAGCATTACATCCTACCTAGCTACTCTACGCAGCACATCGACATAGTACCTAGCAAGCAAGCAAGCAGCCAAGCAGGGCCGTCCGCGAATCATAGGTATTTCTTTTAGCAAATTCCACAATTTTTCCATCCAAATTGAGGCACCAATAATGATAGGACTGGGTGCAATGCTTCTGGGTGACAAATGCAAGTTTCGATCGTTGTTCTCTCTTTTCTTCTTCTTTTATTATTTTGAAGAATTGCCCCATGAAACGATTGGATCCCCGGGGCGTTTGACAGACGTACAAGGGCTCTACACAAGGAAAACGAGATGGGACGACAAACATTGTGTACATGACTGGATGGCTATACTATCGCTAACTCCTTTCGTATTCTTACAGCCCAAATCCACGAAGCAATCCCAGCTGGTTTATCATTGACGCCTTGTCCTTCTTCAACCTCTATACCTCAAGTACCCGACAGGCCGTTCCAAAAATGGAAACGGGGTACATTACTGCAAATATCTAAGGACTCCTTCTCAAGCAGACAAAACGTTTCTTGGCAGGAACAAATCCAATAAACAAACTTCCATGCGGTACTGTCCGCCTACACTACTGCGCAGAAAAGACTATCCCGACACCAATCTCTTCTTGCCCGTTTCCGTGTCGGCTCTAGCCCGTCATTTCCACCTCGCACAGATCGCAGCACTCACGGAAGCGTGACAAGATCGCAGCACTCACGGAAGCGTGACAAGACCCATCAAAGCCAAACAACCGGCCCGAAGTTCCCATGATGTCGAGGTGGAAAGTGAATGGCTATTTCCAGTTCGAGATGCCTTGTGTAACAGCATTCGCTGCTTCTATAGTAAAGAGAACGGCCGGGAAGGTTCTGGTGTGCAACTGTCAGCGATATATTTTATAATTTGGGAATAGCATTGACCTACTCGTCGGGGACCTAAGGCCGCCACGAGGGCTCTGGGCGCTCCCGGGCGGCGGTAGCGTTAGTAGGGGCGGCGGCGGCGTTAGTAGGGGCGGCGTTGGCGGGTGCTAGTTCGTCGTCTCGTTGCGTATTATTATCAACCGGAGCCTGTCCGGTGATACTTCCGCGGCAGGAAAAAGTTAAATTGCCAAAGTCAACTGTAAGACGGTCCATGGAGATGGGCGTGTTGATCGGGGCAGGGGCAGCGGCGGCAGGGGCAGCAGCGGCAGGGCTAGCGTTGACAGGGGCCACATCTCTTATTGATTGAGGCTGCCAAGCTCGAGGTGTCTGCGGCCGGGACTGCTGCTGCTGCTGCTGTTGCTGCTGCTGTTGCTGCTGCTGCTGTTGGTAGCGAGCTAGTACCTCGCCTAGTTCTTGGACCCGGAAGGGGACATGTTCTCGTGGCCACCGCCTGTTTCTAGTTAGTAAAGAATAGAGAGGACCGAGAGGATGAGGTAAATTGTAAGGAGACGAGAAGAGAAAGGCAAAAATAAAAACCAATTGGGATATAATATAGACTTACAGTAGCGGCCAACTCGGCCGGGCCCAGAAAAAATTCCAAGCGAACACAACAAGCCACACCCCAGCAGAGAGCAGTTTGGGGAGGATAGCGATTAAGAAAGCGTTTATGCAGTCGGAGGCCATGTTGTGAGGCTGGTGGGGCTGTGGCTGGGGATATAACAAAGTTACTAACTATATTGAAGAGAAAGGAATTCTAATTGACGACCTTGGGCATGAGAACGGGCTCCGCGAGGGCCCAGAGCGTCTGGAAAACAGACATCCACATGTTGAAGGGTTGGTTGGGATGGAAAAATGATGGGACGAAGGGATGGTGGAGCGAAGGGATGGAAGCAAAAAGAATGTTCGTTGTTTAAAAAAAAACAAAGTTCTTAACTATGTTGAAGAGAAAGAAAATCTGACGAGAGGTTGGGCCAGGGGAAGAGGAATCTTATAGCTTTCTGGGTGCCCCAACTGGGCTGGAAAAGCGTGCTGTCTGTGGTAGGGGCAGCAGCTGTTGCTTTGTTTTGTCAGTGGTGCGTTGGGACATGACTTCCAGCGGAGAAGCTAACCTGAAGGCACCTATAGTATTCTTTCCCTTGATGATGCCGATGGTTCCTTCTTCGGTAGAAGTGGCGCGGAAGGACTCGGTGTCAATGGTCGAGGTACGTAGGGGAATGCGATGGACACCCGGAGGTCTTGACGAGAGTATGTTGACGGAGAACACGAGGAGCCATATGTTGGCGAGGAAGACCTTGTGCGCCAAGGCTGCGACGAGAGTGTTGACTGTCACGCACTCGGACATTGTGGATGAAAAGATGAAAGCGATGTTGGTCATGAATGTGTGATGAGATGTTGGTATTGGATCCGTTGCGCCGCTCCCAGCTTCACGGGGCTGCTCTTCCTGCCAGGTTGTTTGCAGCTTCCAGCGACATCTCAAAGGCCGGCCACGCTCTGTGCAACTGTCAGTAATGGATTCCGTGACCTGGGAATAACATTGACCTACTCATCCCTAACCCACGGTTGAAGCTAGTGGGCCCGGGGAGGGCAAGGCGGCCATGGCTCTTCTTGGTTCGGGTCTCGGGCACCTGGGACGTGGGCGCATGGCAGCCGGCTGTTTCCGGTTAGCGAGGAATAGAGAGGATTGAGAGGACAAGGCGAGTTGTTGAGGAGAGAAGAAGACAGGCGAAAGGAAGGAACAAGAATGAATGGGAATGGAAAGTAGAGGTGGACTTACAGGGGCCAAAAACAAGATGGGGGGAAGGTAAAGGCCCATGTAATGGCGAACACTGGAAACCATACCAAGACATATGGATGATGCCCGGCGAACGAAAGGATTGTGGGGATCATGATGGACGAAAGCATTGGTGAACGACAGCGACCAAAAAATAACGAACGGCGATGATGTGAATGATGTTGAAGAGAGAAAAATCGAACGAACGGCTGGGCCGGGGGGAGAGGGATCTTCCTGAAACATTGCGCTCGTGGTCTCGCGGGACGTGTTGTCGTGGGAGTCGACTGTTTCCGGCTAGCGAGGAATAGAGAGGAACGAGAGGACCTTGTGCCGTAAGGCAGTCATCAGGGTGATGGTGATGATGATGGATATGTTGAAGCGAATGAAGATGTGATGCCGACGAGAAAGAAACCGACGAAAAGCTGAGGCGGGGAGAGGGATCTTATAGCTTTCTGGGTGCCCCAACTGAGCTGGTAAAGCGTGCTGTATCTGGTAGGGGTATGGGATATGACTTGTAGCTTCAGAAAATCCAAGGGAAGGCACGGCCCCCGTCGGACAAGCCAACCTGAAGCCACCCAATAGGTAAGGTATTGTTCCTTTCCTTCGTTTATGATGCCTGACTTAGCATGGTTCCTCCTTCGACGTGCCGGATCGTGTCCTCACTCCAACCTTAAGAACGGAAAGACTCGGTGTCAATGGTCGAGGTAGCAGGCGGGGGGAATGCGACGGACTCCCGCAATGACAAGTTTGGTGCCTTCCATCTCATAAGCGGTGAGATTCCTTCGTCTACTAGTGGACACAACGAAGCGCTTTCTGCGGCCTGTTTACAAAAGGCAAGAGCGATGACGGCATCTCTCAGCTGGGGGGGGCAAGGCAAGTAAACCGGGCAGTCACGATCCTCCGCTAAAATCACTGCACTTCTTGTTTGTCGACAGAGCGAGTGCATCCTGCACATGGCCCGATGCCTTCACCTTCGAGAGGTACACTTACTTCCACTACTTGCTTCCCGCTTCCAGAATTAAAGCTGAACCTTCCTTTTCTTCACCTTCTGTCTTGTTGTTTGCTGCCTCCACGGCGTAGCCCGGTCAGATGTCGCATATTCTGCACTGCAGTGCTTTGGTACCTAGGTACATCTAGGTACCTGTACTTATGCTGCTGGAGAAGGTCTTCCACATCATCACACTGGAGTGTACCTTCCCACAGAACAACCTCCAACTCTTGTCTCGGCCAGTGCCTGCAAAGGCGTCTGCTCCTGGCTCTCCCAAGATGTCCGGTCAGAAGATGACCATTCGTTGCGTTTCGATCCCAACAAGAGACATGGGCGTCTCCTGCGCGCGGCGCCCACCGTCGCGCCCTCACCCAGGCCGGCGGCGGAACATTGCAGGTATTGCCATGACCACGAATGGTCACCAGTAAGGAATGTGGTGATGTGTTTAGTACGTGGGTATCTCACCGTTTTGTAATACGTGAGACGTAGAAGATTGTCCATGCTCGGTCTGTTTTTATATTCGTTCGGTAATGTATCTACCTGTGTGGGTGTAAACCAGCGGAGCAGGACTAAAGCAACTTTACTACGAGATACTCTAACTTTTAAGGGTATCATAACAATGCCCAAAAGGTAGAACAGCAACTACTGTAGTGATCAAATGCCGGTTGTGGAAATCCGAAACTTGAGAGATCATGTATTGTTTTGCCTTATTTGTGTGTTTGGAAACCATGGCTTGTCGAGAAACTTGCCACTCCCTATCTAGGCAGAGGTAGTTGTAGTTTGTAGAAAGCGCACCACATCCAAAAGTAACATTACTTGAATCCCAAGCATACCTACCTCTAGGTTCCATTTCCCTCTTGTCCGTGCTTCCCTCCAGCAACACTAAGGTACACCTAACCTTTTCCTTCCATCCAGTAGAGGTACCTCACACGTGCTCTTTGAGATCAAATCCACCTTTCATCTTTCGAAGAGGCATCGTGGCGAAGAAGACGAAAGCTCGTCCCCAGAAGAGATTGCAAGTTCGCGAAGTGCACCAGTAATAGCGACCAAGCCGATCACTATCCTGAAGATAAAGCCGAAAGAGCCCTTCCCGTCGCCATCTTCGTCGCCGTCGTCATCATTGTCAGAGGTGGTATTATCTTCTTCGGAAGAGGTACTAGATGTACTACTCGGGGTCCAGCAGGTGCTAGAAATGCTGGAGGTAGTACTGCAAGCATCCCATGCCGTCTTCATGTCCTGGCCCGTCATCAAAGCAGGCCACATCCGATCCACCAACTTACAACGGCCGTTGAGTCCCGAAAGGATACCTCCGCCGACTCCATGGCCATGGACGCATGCAAATGGGAGAGGTCGCGCCCATTCCATGTCATGCAGCCGCCGTTCTATGTCCTCCAGCCGCCGTTCCATGTGGCGTCTGTAGTCGGGAGTGGAGGAATCGTGATCATTCCGACGATGGACATATGGTCCGTCATAGTCGTTGGGATCTTGGGATATGAAGGCTGTGGCGAGCATCTCATCGTCACAACGCTGGAGCTGGAAGAAGATATCTTCTCTCGGTAGCAACCACCACTCTCCTGCGCCGGGCTGCATGGATCTCATATGTACATCCCCGATGGGGTTGTAGGCGTTGAGACACGACATTGTGTTTGTGTTCCTAAATGTACCATGGCCAGCAGGGGTGCAGGCAGAGAGTAGTAGACTCTTCACGTCCATTTTCTTGACTGCTTTGCGGGTCGGAGCAAAAAGGTAGGCCACCACGAGCCAGCGGCCTGTCAGCCACCTGCTGTTATCGTCAGACTGGTCGTGGTTGTCTTGGATGTCTAGACGTTGCGAGAAGACAATCCGCCGGGCGTAGCGGAGATTGGGATAGCGAGCGCGTGGGTAGGCGTAGACGGGATGACGGCCGGCAAAGGCGTCGGGTAGTTGATAAGAGGTCCAGTTGGCTAGCGCGCGCGTGTCGGCCTTGTTTTCTTCGTTGTCGTTGGTGGAGAACGCAGAGGACGTTCCGTTCAGAAACTCCTCCAGCTCAGTGAGCTGCGTAGGGAGATCGACGAAGAAATGGCGAAGTTCCATATACCATTCCGCCTCAACAGTCTCGTATTTGTGGGTGGACTTGGCGACGTTTCAGTTTGTTTCGACAGGATAATGTTGAGAGACGAGAACAGATGTGAACTTCCGGATCGCTTCTGGGGGAGGCCTGAGCTTAACGGGCGGTTGAGGAGGTGGCTGTTGAAGTGTTTCTTCGGTGAAATGGTATAACCAAGAGCGAAGAGAGTAACTCATCTTTTGAAAAGAGTATTTCCAGGCATTGTTGCTATTCTTTTCATGGAGATCATAGACAAGTTGCGTGTTCCAATCTTCGTAAAATCGGTAGTACGGTGCATTATACCGACCGCAAAGCTCAAGTTGTCGGTCGGACGGGGCGCGAAACTGGTTGCCTCCAGACTGGGAGAAGCCATCGTAGGCATTGCTGTTACTCTGTGAGGAGTGGCGCAGGGGGTGTTCGGCGTCAAGGACAATTTTATTGCTATATTGGGTGGCAGGCTGTTGGATGGATCCGTCTTCGTCGTTGGAAACGGCGCCGCGATACCCGGGGAGAATCGTCGGATTGGACGACGTGAGAGAATTGGTTTGAGCGTAAGTTGAAGGTTACGTAGAGGTAGGTTTAGTGCATGTGTGGATGTTGGGGAGAATGTATGACAAAATCATTTGGTAAAGGAGGGAGAAAGGAATGGCGGGTAGGCTTTAAGTACTTGACCTCTACGGTATTTAGAGGTGTGAAAGCGGAAGCACATATATATCTTGCCTAACTGGTTTCGAATCCGGTATCCGAGTTGGACTTCCTGCTTCTCCGGCATACCATACGTGTGCATATTCGAGTAAAATGCACATAGAACTTTCAGGCGGTAGAGGTACCTTATAATCTCGGGCCATTGATTTTCAGGTTCCAGGGAAATCAGACATAAACAGGAAGCATACTGCAATATTTGTGCCTACTAGAAATTCTATGCAAGGCGGTGATGCTGAATGTCCCTACCCTCCAACTCCCTTGAAGGATTAGGTGGGAAATAGTAGAGATCTAGATGAATCGAATTTACAGAGCTCCGGGGTGGCAATATAGCTCTCCTACTCTTTTTTGCGTGCATAAAATGTACAGAATCGGGCATATGTATGTCTGCTTATGCCTGATTCCCCTGGAACCTGAAAACCAATGGCCCAAGATTGTACGGTTCCTTGGATATCAGACATGATCAGATATATATAAGTCCGAATGTGCACCATTTCTGCCCGCAGAAAATACATGTAGCGGGAGAGACGTATTGTGACCCCGAAGCATCGAGGTTTATTGTAAATCCGACTCTTCTGGTGCCCTGTCTTTTTGCTTTGTGTTTTCGATAGTGTTGGCGAGTGGGGACAGTCAAATTCACCAGCATGCATACAATTTCTGGCGGGCATGAATGTTGCAGTATGCTTACAAACTATTCCTGATTTCCAGGAAACCAAGAACGGATGGCCCGAGTATATACGATACACAGACAGGCAGGATCCCAGCACATCCGATCGAGTACTTCCTTATGTTTTCAAGCAACACAGCATCTCCCATTCTCCCGCACGCAAGTACGAGGTTCGTCTTCTGGATCTCATCCGATTTCAGGTTATCCTTCAGTTCTGCGCAACTCAACCAGAAGAGAGGTATCCACGACAAATGCCCTCATATTCTTGTTCCACACATGTACCAAACACCTGCAACCAAGAGCGAGCATAAGGTCTCACCCGCTCATTTGAAGTACCGCAGCGGGCAATAGTTTGTTTGTTTACGGTATGATGTTGACTGGCCGCAAGCTTGGGAGGGACAAATTGTTCGTCGGGAGTAGAAGATCCGAAGTGCCCCAGGCACCGGCCTCAGTATCGGTGGCAGCGGGGGCGCCGAACGGGGTGCTGGTGCTTTGGGGATCCATAATTGTGCTGCCCGTTACGATTTCGTGGGTGTCTGCATGGAGTGTCATACGTGGCGTCCTCCACATCTACTCCAATAGCATCGGGGTCGACTCGGACTGAAGTGGTGGGCGTGTTGGGGGTAACAGCTCGTTCTCTAGATCTGGTCACTGGCTGCGTTGTCGATTAGCATATTCCTACACGAAATGGTGAAGGGAAGCCAACAATGAATGGAATGCGAACGGAAGTCAACTTACAAACCCCAGAGCTGATTCATGCCTATCAAGCCGTCTCAACTCTCAAGTGAAGGCGAAGGTGATGATGTAGATGACAACAGAGTCCGAGGCACATGGATGTCGAGGACATGATGTTTTTGATGATGATGTGATTGCCAAAATTAGGTACCAAAACTTGAGTGATGGTGATGAAGAAAGGAGAGAGGAGTTTCGAAGAATTCAAGAGCTTTTATAGTAGCCTTGCGGCCGGTCGCGTATATAAGGGAACGACATGAATCAATTCAACACAAAAGGGCCTAGGGAAGTTGACCCAAGTCTCGAGCTCAGATAGGACTGTACAACATACGAAGAGCATCCGACATTGCAATGTTGTGGAGGAACAGGGGAAGAATCAAAGTTGCAACACCCAGCCGGTTAGCCGAATCGTTTCCAATCTCAATAGTAAACTTCAGTTGAAAATGGAAGAAGAAGAAAGAAGAGGAAAATGAAGGGGGGATTTCCTATAACTATACATTGAGACGCGAGTACCCGCCTCTGAGAATCTATATATAGATCGAAAATGCATTTTACAGAGGTACCCCCGTTATTAGCGGTTTAATTAGGTATATTTATTACTAACGGAAATTATATTTCTACTTCTTAAAATTAATACAAATTAAAGTAGAAGGTATAGCCCGGACTATTAGGTATTTACCGTACAATACCGGAGCAATCTAGACCTCCTATAATTCGCCCTATACCTAAAATATATAATCCGTCGATTTTATTCGCACTTGCTTCTCGCTTACTATTCTATCCTATTCTAGAATAATTGGAGCAAAGAGTAACGCGGCGCCTACCCTATATTTAGGAACTAGGTTAAAGTATTCTAATATTTTAGGAAGTAGTAAAATAAGAGGTAGGTTAGGTACGTATTTTAATTATAATAAAGGGTAATTATAAGGATTTAATTCTATACCTAAAAATAAAAAGGTTATTAATTACAAGAGGCCTCTTTTCTCGAATTTATAATATTAAAGTACTTTATATTAGCTTGGTTTAACTACCTCTAGTAATATTAACCTTATATTTCGGTAAAGGGCGCCCTCTTTAATAAAAGACTTTTTTAATAGAAATAGTAATTTAATTTTTTACCCTTTCCTTTCTTTTGCGGATTACATCCTTAACCTACGTTATAAATAAGCTAAGAAAATTAAGGCCTATAAAAAAGAAACCTCTATCCTTATATTTTTCGAATATAAAAATAAGCGCTTACTAATAAAAGAGTATAAATAAGTAACTATATTAAAGCTATAAAATATATAGAACTTCGTTCTAGTCCTTAAGTCTGAATAATAGATAGATAAGTAAGGAATATCCGGCTTGTACTAGGAAAGAGAATTTAAATAGTTCCTATACGCATTTGTATATCATAATTATAATACTATATTAATAATAGTAGGTAATAGGATATTTAGATTAGGGTAATTTAGAATATTAATATAATTATTATTCCGGTTTACATCCGTCTCGCTCTTCCCGGGCCTTTTGTTAAGTAAATACCCTAATTCTTCTTACCTACTATTAAAGTAGCTATCTTCTACTCTACTATTACTATAGTAATAGTTTAAGTAGTAATAAAAGTTTAAGATAATTAAATTAGCCCGTTGGGTCCGAGGAGGCTATAGTATAAATGGTTATATTTAAATTGAAGAAGGCGTAAATTAATTTCTATATTATTAAGATATATTAGAAGTACGTATTATTCCGTTAAATAAAGTTATAATAGGGAAGGGAAGGGAAAAAGGGGACGGAGAAAACGATTGAGTAGTCTCCCCCTAAACCTAGTAGTAAAAGAAATTATTATTAGTTTAGTAATTAAATAATAATTATTAATTAATAATTAAAGATAATATACAACGCCCGTAATTATAAGTAGCGGAGAAGAAATAGGAATTAAAATTAGTAGTTGGGCGGCGAAGGTATTATATTACTAATATTTATAACGTTAAACCGGCGTTAGCTTTAATAAGGGCTTATTTAAATTAAAGAATAAATTGGATACTTTTAGTTACTACGGTTAAATATAATATACTTTTAGCATCTTCTTATAAGTATTTACAAATCTTTATTATACTTTATATTTATAATTCTACATATTTTCTAAATTTAATAATATTTATTAAATTTTTATAAATATATTTCTAATTTATTATAAAGTATGCTATAATTTAATAATATTATTTCTCAATACTAACGAATAGTACTAGGCTATCCGTATTCAATTTATTTTCAATCCCCTTCTTTAATTATAATCGCTCCGAAGTATATTTAAAAACAATAGAACGGCCTAAGCTATATAAATATTCCATCCGACCTAAATTTAAGTAGAAGTACCTATTATAAAATTTATAAAAGGAGTATAAAACGATTTCGGGCGATTAGGAAATTATTAGTTGAGAATTAAGAATAGGTTTAATAGCTACCTTATTTAGTAGGGAGAAGGGATTGAAGTATATATATATAAATAAAAGGGTTTGTATCGCGGATATTCTAAATAAATTATATAAAAATAAAGGATTAGAGCAAATGAAGGTAAATACCTTTATCAGATGAGATTTGGGAGGTAATCCTTATAGTTTAGTACGTATTACCTCTATATAGAAAAGGATTGGAAGTAGGTACCCGGATATAGGGGAACTATACCTATTTATTGCTAAAGTACCTACCCTAACTCTTAAAAGGCTAAGAATTATAATTACAAAATATATACTAATATATATTGGAGAAAGAATTATATTTTATTGAAAAATATATATATATAGTATAGCCGGATTATTAGAAAGCCGGATTCGGATATTAAATTCGAAGTAGGTATTCTTACCTTTATTTAAATATCTATATTATAGTACAGCCGGCGGCAAGAAAGACGAAAAAATATTAGAAATATAGTTTAAAGCTTTCTGTCTATTTAAAGCCTATCCTTCTTCCTCTTTTATTAACTTTTCTTCTTCTCTATTCTCCCTACTATTATTATTTAGCAAAAATTATTATTAATATTAAACGAAAGCTTATAGGTTAGATATTTATTAGGCTCTATATTGAGAAAAATCTAGTATATAAAATAGTTCTTCTCCTACGCTTTATATTATAATAACTTTAATTATAAAAGCTAAAAAGCTATCTCTTAATGGATAATATTTAAATAGATAGATAAAAATCCCTAAATAAACACGTAAAATTAATAGGATTTAGGTTTTTAATAAATTTACTCCTAGCTAAATATTTAAATAATTATATTCGTATAGACAGTATATTCTCTTTTTTTTTATTTCTTAGAAATAAGATTAGAAAGGTTTTTTAATTAGTAGAATTAATATTAGACCTAGTAAATACAATTTAAACCTTTACTTATAAAATTTGTTAAAATTAAAATTATATTCGGAGCCGCTATAGAGCTATAGAGAAAACCCAATTTTAATAATTGTAAAATATAGTTTTATAATTATACTTTTTATATTCGGCTAGATTTTAGTAAAAATTTATAAATTGCTACAACTATTTATACTTACCCTAAATCTTCTATCTATAATAGCCTAAATACGTATTAAATTATTTATAAATTAGTTCGAACTTTTACTTATAGTTAAATATAGGGTAAACTAGAAATACTCTACGTATAAACGAACGTATATTCCTCCCCACTAAATTAATTACTATATATTTATCCTCTTATATTTTTATATTATATAATTAATTCTAATTATTCTATATCACTCCCCGCTACTACTCTACTACCGTTTTCCTTACGTTTTTCTAAAGTTCTTATTTTAAATATTAGGCGTCTATACTAGCCTTATAAATTATACTAAAATACCAATACTATAGACTTTTTAAAGTTAAAACCTACTTACCCCCGCTTAAATATAGGATAATATTATAATATTTAAATAGTAAATAGCGTACTTTCTAACAAAAACTCTAAGAATATAATATAAGTATTATACTTAAAATAATTAATGAAAATTCTGTATATTAAAATTATTTAAATACTATTAAAAGTATTTAATTTTAATTAATATTAATGGAAAATTGTACGTTTATGGAACGCTTATAAAGTTATAAAGAATATGGTTTAGAAAATTATTAATTTGAAGATTAAATACCGGATAATATAATTATTATTATTAATTATCTTTTTAAATTAAGAAAAAATATAGAGGGAAAGGAGTATATTAAATATATTTATACTATAGTTTTACAACCGATTAAATAATCTATTATTCTACCTTATAGAGTATTAGACGGTACGTATATATATTATTATTATACGAATTTAGATAGTAAATATTCGTTTAAAATTAAAATAATAAAATAGAAGAAGAAGAAGGAGTTGGAGGAGGATATTTAGGAATTGTAGACGGAGTAGAATAAGGATAAGATAATAAATAAAATAACTCTTAGTAAATTGGAGGAAATAGAAGAAGTCTTAATAGAAAATAAGAAGAGGCGTAAGGCGGCCAAATCTTCGCTTTTAAAGCGGAAGAAAAATATATAAAAATACCAAATATATACTTTATAATAATATGCACCTCCTATTATAAATTTTACAAATTTACATTCGTTATATTCTATCTCTTATATATTAATATAAAGTACCTACGGTATTTATTTATAATTTATAATTGGGAAAATTATAGAATATTAGAAAAAACTATTAAAAGTATATATAAATAATTATTAATTACGATTAACTAACGTTAATTGAGAGTATATTTTATTATATATTTATAATTATACTTTATAAATTATATTTAGATATTAGGAGAACTTTAATTAATTTGTAGAAATATAAAATAATGAAACTTTATTTGTACTTTATTATATATACAATAATAAAATCAGAATTGGAATCCTTTTTAATTTTCAAAATTATATTATAGTTAATGTAAAATTTATATTTTATTAATTATAATAATATTAATATATACAAGCTTCCTCTATTAAGCTATATTAATTATTAATTTATAATAATTATAATAATCTTTGCAAATTATATAATAAGTTTAATTATAAGGAAATAAAGTATTAAAAAGAAAAATTTTTTAAGAAGAAGGTAATATATAGTTTTTTATATATAATATTCTATAATATTTCAATAAAAATATTTATATTTAATTTTTTACTTTAATGTAAATAAATATGTTAATTATATAATTATATTTATTTATTAAAAATATGAGTTTCCATTTTATTTTCTTAAAAAACTATATAAAATTATTTAATTTAAAACCATTCCGTTCAATACTTTTTAAATAACTTTTATATAATATAATAATATTAAATAAAGACTATTAAGATTAGAAAAATAATTATATTATAATTCTTTTTATTATTTAACTCTTCTATTAAAACTTAATAATATAAAAATTAGAATTAATAATTATTTAAATATATATACTTTATTAATAATAAAAGTTCATAAAAAATATATAATTAATATAAAAATAGAAAAACTATATTGATATATTAAAAAAACTCTATTCGTATACAAATATACTTTTCCTTTTTTTAATATAATTTAGTTAAATATTAAAATAAAAAGTTAAATAAATATAGTACAAAACTATTTATTAATATTTATTAGACTTTTTAAAATAAAACTAAAGTTTATAGCCCTAACTATTATTTAAACCCTACTTATCTTAATATTTTAATTTTAAATACATTTAATTATTTACTTATTACTCTTTTCCTTCATTAGGGTTTTTAAAGCTATTAAAGATAATTAGCTTTATAAAAGGGAAAGTTAGGTAGTGAAAAGAATAAGAGAAAATTTAATATATTTATAGGTTCTTTTTATATAGTTTTAAATATATTAAAAGAATTTCAAAGTTTCCTTTTTTTAATATATAAATAGAGTTTTTTTAACGTACAAGTAAGATTTCTTTTAAAACATTAGTATATCGAAAGAATATAATATAAAATTTAAAACTATTAGTAATAATATATATTTCTTTATTTTTAAACTATAAATTACTATTAATATTTATAATAAAATATTAAATTGAGTCTTTAATAACTTACCATATTTTATATTAAATATTAAATAACTTTACTTATATATTCAGAAACTAAAAACTAACGTATTGAAAATTAATAGAGAAGACTATATAATAATCGATTATTCTTTTAAATAGTAAATTACTTCCGATTGCGATTAATTAGTAATAATTTAATATAAGTAGAACTATTTCTACAAATTGGAATCTATAAATATATAGGCGGAGATAAGAATCGAAGATTATATTGCCTTACTATTTACTTTTATACTTCGTATTCGAATAGAATTCGCCAATTAGGTTAAATATTAAAACTAATATACTATATAACTTTAATTTAACTACTATTACGTTATTTCCAGAAAATTAATTATTCTATTTTATAAATATAACAAGAAGGAAGTTTTCGATTATCGGTACTAAATAAATTGGAATTGGTATATATAATTAAAGGAGTTTATACGTATAAACAACTTTAAATTCGACTATTACTTACTAAAAGAAATAATAATTCTATATATTTTATTAATATAAGATTTTATTCTTTACGTACGAAACGCTTTAAATTAACCCTTTTAGTAAAAATATAATTATCTTTAGGATTCATTAAGAAATTATATATTTATATATAACGAACCTAAATTATATAATTTAAAAATACTAAAAAGTAACTTTAATAAAGTAAAGGAAATAGTAAGGTAAGTAGGTAGAAATATAAATAGGATAATAGAAGTTTTAAAGTACGGATTAGAAAATATTAAAGATAGTAATAAATATTAATCAGAATAAATTTATAATTAAAGATAATTAATTATAATTAAATATAGTTAATAATAGTTGTCCTTATATACTATTAATAATTATTCTATATACAATTATAAGTTAATATATTCGAAAGTAATTTGAATTTTAGGTACTAAGTAAAAATAAAAAATTAATTTTAATAAATTATATTTATTTATAAATAGTGAACGTAAAAATGAAATAAAGGTTTAAAATATAAAATATAAAATAATTTAATTATAAACTTGGATTTTCTAATTATAAAATTAATTCTAAACTATTATTAATATTAAATTACTAATATATAAAAACTATTGCTTACAATTTCGAATTAATAGTACAGGAGGAGGAACGGCTATTATAAAGGCCGATCCAAAATAATTACAACTAATTAATTATAATCTATTCTCCTTAATTACGAAACGCTCCGGAATTTACTTAATATTAACTAAATTTATATATTCCCCTTTATTAAATACCCCCTCATCCAATATACTTTTACCTTTATTAAATAATATATTATTACCCAATATTAAACTAACTTTATTATATTTATTTTGTATATTGTCTTCTATATTATTTTCCTCTTGTATATTAACTTTTATTTAAAAAGAGGGTAGAATTTTTTTAACTTTAATAGCCCCTTTCAAAATAGCTTCTCTTTATATACTTATATTATAATTAATAATTACCCCCTACTTAATTGAGTAGTAGATTATAATTAGGGGTATTTATTATATATTAGACTTTACTTCTATTTTTAGCTCCTACTTAATTAGAAGTCTTTTTTTCTGAACCCTATTACCTTCTTTAATAAATAATTCCCTTTACTCTTACTATCTGGTTTCTTTTCCCTTTAACGGTCCTTTCAAACCCTAAGCTCTTATTTAATAATAAATTTTACTATTAATATTCGTTTAACTACTTGGAAAGGAGCGGAGTTCCTATTATTTAGTAATATTCTCCACTGCCGTAAATATTTTAGCATTTTAAATTTATTATTAGTACTACCTATTTCTAAAATTATTTAAACGAATATAATTATTAACCGCTAATTATATTTTAACTTTCCTACTTTAATTTTACTCCTAAAACCTTTAAAATTAATAGATAGTAAAACGTTTACATATAAGTCTATAAATTTAACTTTAATTCCTAATAGAAATTAATTAGTTCCTATAAATTCAAATAATATATATCGAACCTCCTCTAGTTTATTTTTACTAAATATATACTTTTTATTTAAATATTAAATAAACGCTAAGTAGTTGGGGAAAGGACTTTTATCTAAAAATTTAAAGCTTAGTATAAGTATAAATAAAATTATTTAGAAATTTATTATTAATCTTAGGACCTAGATTACTTCGGGCGTATTTATAGTATTTTATCTACTAATTAAAATTAACAAGGCAGATATTCTAAAAGGGCTTCTTTTTCATATATTTTTTAGTATATTAATTTTAAACTTTAATAATATTTATTACTTCATTTAAAGTACTATTCTCCGTACTTATTAAAATATATGTAGTATAAATATAGAAAACCTTCTTCTAAGTATAAGTTTAGTAGGGTATAATTTTAGGGTTATTTTAAATTGAAGTAATAGGACGGATAAAATTAGTAATCGGAGTGTCCGGTTCGATAACGTATATAGTCTTAAATATATTAAGAGGCTTTACTATTAACTATTATCTATATTTAATATATTCGGTTTATTATAAATATTACTCTAAGTATCCCAAATAGCGAATACCGGTTTTAAAGCAACGTTCGGAGAATATAGTAAATAATAAAATCATTTTAGTTACAAACTTAATAGTACATTTCAATATTAAATAAAAAGTAGTAATTAATAGTTGGGGATAGTGAATAAGTATTTGAAAGTGCTCTACTTAGTAGGACTATATTAAAAAGAGTTAATATTAATCGGAGTTAATTAATCGTAGTTTTTAATAATAGTAAACGGTCGGATTATTATATAATTGGAATATATATTTAATACTCGCGTATAGGAGCTTCCAAACCTACTATCGCTATTAGTATTAATATTTATAATTTATATATTGAAAAATATTTTCTTCCATCCTATATTTACTTATTTATATATATATATACTTACTTTTATATAATATATAATAATAATTAATTATTTTACGTTTTTATTTTAATATATATCATAAAACTACTTATTATTAATTTTCAAAATCAAATTCTTTTATAATTTTAAATCAAAAATATAAAATTTATATTTTAATAAAAAAAAACTCTATTCCTATATTAATTAAACCCTATTTGTACGTTAAAAAAAAGGGAATTTTAATATCTCTTTTTTAAACTCGTAACTATATAAAAAGAATTTAAAAAATATATAAGATTTTTTTTATCTTTTTCTCTATTTAATCCTCTTACTTTTAAAACTAATTATTATTAATAGCTTTAAAAGACTATAGGGAAAGAAGAAAATAATAAGTAAATAATAATAAGAATTTAATATTTAAATATTTAAAAGGTAGGATTTTGGTAATAATAAAGGCTTTAAGTTTGGTTTTTACTTTCAAAATTTATTAAAAAATTAGCGGGTATTTTGGTACTATATTTAAATTTTTATATTAAAGTTTAATTAAAATATATTTAAAAAGTGCAATAGTATATTTATATATAAATAGAGTTTTCTTAATATATAAGTAACGTTTATTTTTATTTCAAGCTATTAAGTTTTTTGAATATTATATATTATATATTAAAGAAAGTTAAATATATTTAAAGATTTATTTTTCTTT